>NC_140034.1:29692625-29837917 GCF_963513975.1 Fringilla coelebs
ATCAAGCAGTATCCAAATTACTGTAATCCACAATCCTGCTAGGTATGGTACTGCCCAAGTTGTTGACTAAAACACTAAGAATATCATCCCAAGTATCAAACGCAAAGGAACATTATTTAGAATCAGAACTGTTGACTATCACTTTTTCCCCCCTACCCACTGGAAGATATTCTATCCTGGTATTAACAGATATGGTGTAATATAATAAACTGTTGTTGAATCACAAAAGGAAAATATGGGAAGGAAGCTACTGGGTTAAGATAGTGCAAAATAAAAATTGAGAAAAAGATGCCTGAAGGATGGTCCAAACTGGGTTCTAGCAGCTGTCAAAGGGCAAGAACTGAGGTCATGAGACATAGTCAAGTCATAGATGCATGTAATGTTGGCATATGTACAAAATATATTATGTCTTACTGTATCTTCAAACAATTCATTTGTACTTCTTACAAAGAGAAACACTGAAGTTGTTTTCATAAAATGTTAACCCCAGAAGAACATTAATTCAAAAGAAGAAGAACTTTGCTATAAATCATTTGAAAATCTTAATTTCATTCTGCCACTGTTTGGTGTCTATCAAGATGAGGTCAGGACATTCTCATAGTAAATTCCAAATCTTTACTTTTTGTCCTCATAGCACTGTTGGCAAGATCCTGAAAGATCCCTACCGAATTGAAATGATGCTCTGCTAAGTGATTTTTGAGCCTGAAGTGTGAATTCTATAGTTTGCATGAACTACCTACATCTTTCCGCTGCCAGCTCTGCTCTTACATGCCAAGGCACATCAATCCCAACTTGCAATATCCTGAATATTAGTTATAGTCTATTCTGGACTCAGCAAAACTGCCATGCAAAAATACATGCTGATTGCACAGGGTCCACAAAACTTCATACTGGACTGAAAAGACAAAAATTTATTTGTCCAATTGCTGTCGAGGAAAAGATCAACAAACGCTACATCTCTACAACATAAGGGTAATAAATATTTACTGTTTTAAGATCATTCAGCTTCTGTTCCTCAATCATAAAGGACTAATAAACATTTCATCATCATAAAATTTGCATAAATTCAAATAATTTTTGTTAACTACAATGATTAAAACCTTACTTTCGTTCCTTCCTTATTTATTCTGGAAAATATATTCCATTTCTAAAATATATTGAATTGCTTACTTCTGCTATTGAACTTAAGAGCTTAATACCTGTCCATATATAGCTTTAGGAAGTTTTAAATACTCATTTAAAGAAGATTTTAAGTTTGGAAAATTCATGTTTAAGATACAAAATCTGTATCTTCCATTAGTAAAATTTCAAATTCAAATACTTTGTTTATGCATTATACACTTCTCTATGATGTTTTCTTATGAAAAGTTTTATAAGTTATATCCTTTATGTGCTATTTTAGAAAGGAAAAATATTTAAACATTAAAAACATTTACTAAAATGGTTATTTGTTCTGGTATATTTGACATGTACTGTATCAAGCTCTGCAGAATGGAAACGTTACCACAAGTCAGAAATTCTTTGCAAGACAAAACCAGAGTATTAAATATTGTTATTCAGATGAAATGTATAGTTGGTAGTAGGAAGGCAAAATCTGGCAAAGGAAAAATAAAAATTTGGCTGCCATGTACACTACTAATTCCCCCTACAGGTGTTTGTAGACTAGAGACAGAACACAGCTGTAAAGGACAAGTGAGTGATCCTATAGAAGGGGTACACCTATTCATTACTTACTCCTTATTTTACTTACTTACTTACATTACTTACTTACTTATTTTACTCCTGTGGTAATTTTTAAAAGTAAAACTACTTATTTTACACTATAAGGGAAAATAATGTTGCTTAATTAAAATGTTCTCTGGAGGTAGAAAAAAATTAAAGCAAAACAAAAACACCAATGAGAAATTCTCCTTAATGTTTGAATTGCTGACCAGTGTTACTGGTTATATTTAAAGAGATATGAACTTTTCCTTGGGTATGCTGACTGTCCCATAGCACCAGAAAATCTGTACCTGTTTATGGACAATTGCAACATGCAATTTTTAACTGGGTTACTGAAGCAATTTTCAATTGACACACTTTTCTGAATTTATTGATGGCAGTTCCAGGATACGGAGATCAGTTGCAATGTAAGAGACGTTTCTCCAAAAAACAAAGATACAAAGCTCATTAATTTTAGTCTTTGAAGGATCATGCATAATATGATACCATTATGATCGTTAAAGTGTAAGTCCAAATGGAACAAAGTTTAATAAACCGACTTCCTGCTTTCTCAAGAAAAATGGACATAAAGAGATGATAAAAACCCACCCTCCTATAAGAACAAGATTCATACAGTAATAATCTAACAACATTTCTTCCTGAAAATAAAACAAATTCCACATGAGCTTCTGAAGTAAAATACTGTTCCTGAATTTTTCTGTAAAATGGTACAAAGAAAAAACAAAGTATAATTGCATAGCCATTATACTAGGTTTGCAGACTCAAAAATATTTCAGGCATTTTAAACAGCTGTCAGAAAGTCTTGCTTAAATCATTCTGCACAACACTGGACAATGTATAACACGAGAAGAGTATTGGTAATATAGGCATGTATTTTTTGCAACAGAAAAGGTTGAGACCGTTCACAAATTATCAGAATGGTACTAGCCAGACAGAAAGTACTATATTAGGAGAATTTTTTTTAATGCAAATTTTTGGTCCACTTTTTTATGATAATTTACTGCCTCCTTTTCATTATTCCAAATAGTAAGGCTTTAATTAAATAAACATTTTAGGATTCACTCTACCTATAAAAAAGTTTGAGCTTTAACGAGGAAACGGAAATATCCTCAGCTGTTCCTAAATTCTGTCTATATTCTAGGCAGATTATAAAAGTATGACAGGTTTTTTGTCTAATTATAATACACAACAGAAGTATGCTGTTCTTGAGATTCTCTGAAAAGAATAATTTAACCAGCTTTATTATCACAAAATGAAGAACTGATGAGAGGTAAGCTGTCTACAAGTTTTAAAAACATAAATTCAAAACACTTTTTCTTTACACATTTTATTTTGCAGTTAGAGAGAATGAAGAGAGATAAAGTGACTTTACAACTGTATTCATTTCAGTAAAGGGCATATATTTCACATGAAGTAACAAAAATTCCTACCTTGATGGACTGACTGTAAGGTCCTATGCTGGCAGGTGCCCAGTGGGAAATGCTCTGTACATGCATGACCAGCTTTTCATCATGTACTACATCATCTGTTGCCATGTCATACTTATGTGCAAGGCAGTCAATGCAAAACAGCATTCCATCAGGTAACAGTGTTTCCACACATACTCTGAAAACAAAAGATAATTTTTTTTTTTCAAACAGAAGTTTGCTTGAACCAACTTCCAACATTTATTTTCCACTTTTTTTTTTTGTCTGGACATTATCTTAGGAAATTTTGCCTGGATCATATAGCAAAAGTTAGAGTATTGCAATAACCTGCTAGCATTAACACTGTTATGTCCTCAAGGACACTGCTGGCTCACAGTTTCTTGTCCACCAGGACTCCCAGGTCCTTCTTTGCAGAGCTGCTTCCCAGCACTTCAGTCTCTAGCCTGTGGTGCAGGATCCTATATTTGACTTTGTTGAATTTCAGAAAGTTCTCTGCCCATCTCTCCAACCTGTTGAGGTCCTTCTGCAGGGCTGCACAGCTCACTGGAGTACAGGCCACTCCTCCCAGACTGGTGTCACCAGTGAACTTGCTGAAGAGGGATCTGCACCTTCATCCAAGGCATTGATGAATAAATTAAACAATACTGGGCCCAATATTGAACCTTGGGGCACACTCTTAGTGACAGGTCTCCAACTGGACCCTGTGCCACTGATTATGACCCTCTGGGATCTGCAGTTCACAATCCACCTCTCTGTCCACCCATCCAGTTTCCACCTCCTGAGTTTGCCTATGAGAGACAGTGTCAAAGTTTTCTAAAAAGCAGCAGCAGCAGCTTATAGTTCCTTTACAACCTTCTCACAAGTTATTTGTAATACTAGCATATTTTTCTGCTATACTTTAAGTTGCATGACAGATACATACATATGACAGGATTCAAAATCTACTCAAGCTTTCATTGATAAAGTTTACTTCTGTTTCCTCAAAGGAAGACTGAGTGCCTTGATGAACAGGCAGACGTGTGTTGCATGTGGCCAGTTAAAAAGCAGGGGGGTTGAGGTCTATGTGGGGAAATCAACATTTCAAAGCCTGTAAAATAATTATATTTGCAGTCCATGCATAGAAAAGTCATTTAGCTCCCAGCAGGAATCCAACAAAAAATTACTTGTTCTCTTTACATATCGTGTAACAGCCTTATGAAATTCTTCCCATCTTGCTTATTTCTTCCAAGAAAACTATTTTTCTCCTCACCTACCACATGTAAATATAGTAGTTTTTCCTCATTACCAGCATCATAAGCATGGATGAATGGATTTTCTGCTTGGGCTGGTAAATTTTCAAGACAATTTTGCAAATTTATTGCAGATCCACACCCGAGTCAGTGCTTCCAGCATACCGCCTGTGAGACCTTCCACAAGCAGCCTCTGTACATAATGCAATGATGTAACCATGCAAACTGCTGTATAATTTTTCTTCAGGACAAAATGCAACATAAACAAATATGTAACATAAACGCAGTGCTGTGGAAAGGGACCTGGGGACCATGGTCGATGTCAAATTGAACATGAGCCCAGCAGTGCCCTGGCAGCCAGGAGGACCAGCCCTGCCCTGGGGGGCATCAGGCACAGCATCACAGCCAGGCAAGGGAGGGGATTGTCCCCTCTGCTCTGAGCTGGGGCAGCCTCACCTCGAGTGCTGGGGGCACTTTTGGGTGCCACAGTAAGATATGTAGCGTTAGAGAGCATCCAAAGGAAGGCAGGAAAGATGGTGAAGGGCCTGGAGGGGAAGCCATATGAGGAGCAGCTGAGGTCACTTGGTCTGCTCAGCCTGGAGGAGATTCAGGGCAGAGCTCAGTGCAGTTACAGCTTCCTCATCAGGGGAGAGGAGGGGCAGCCACTGGTCTCTTCTCTGCAGTGAGAGTGACAGGACTGAGGGAATGGTATGAAGTTGTGTCAGGGAGGTTCAGCTTGGATATTAGTGAAAGGTTCTTCATCCAGAGGGTGGTTGGGCACTGGAGCAGGCTACCCAGGGAAGTGGTCACAGCACCAACCAGACACAGCTCAAGAAGCATTTGGAAAATGCTCTCAGGCACAGCATGTGATTCTTAACGTGTCGTCTGCAGGATCATGAGCTAGACTTTGACGATCCTTGTGTGTCCCTACCTACTCAGGATATTTTATGATGCTCTGAAAACTGTTTGCTCCATAAAAATAAAAGCAAAGAGTCATTTTCCGGCAACTTTCTAATCTTCCCACCTTTTTATTTTATTGATGGAAGGCTATGTAGCTGGCTACGCAAATGTGGAGGTCTAAAACATTCAGGCATAAGAAATGAAAGTTAAATTGTGAGAAGCTGAGTACTATAAAGAGAACCTGCAACATGTAGGAGTGGAGACTAATTTTGTGTAGTTTGCAGCTCAGATTAGATCCCTCCTCTGAAGGCACACACAGCCAACCCTCACATTTCTCTCTGATTTAATAATCCTGGCCTACAGTCAGCATCTTGAAGAAGCTTCTCTCTGCTTGTTTTGGGTCTGACACACAGGCAGTGTAGGGGAATGTGATGATTATCTTAACAATGTCTTTGAACTATTTGTCTTGCTAGACTTAAAATTCACATGCCTCTATTACACTTCATATTCTGCAATAGGAGTATAAAATATAGGATTTTTCATTAGAAAATTGCTGAACAGTTGGTTTTAAAAATATGAAGAAGACAAGAGGTATGACCACATGGTTGACCCTGCTTTTAGTGCAGGATTAGACTAGATGACCTCCAGAGGTCCCTTGCAACCTGCATTAACCTATGATTCAAGCGAAATTCCTCAAGCTACATCAGTTCTGCATTCTCAGCATATTATCTCAGAAGCATAAGAAATTACTGTAAAAATTACAAATTACTGTAAAAAGAAATAAGCCATTTTGACAAAGGCAATAAAAAATACTAACAGAAAATTAGTTTTAACACACATCTTAAAAAAAAAATAAAAATTCATGGGCTAAGTGTCTTTTATCCAATTTCCAATGGAAAACAAACCCACCACACCCAAATAACACAGAAATCACATAGCACACACCAAGACCATCAAGCAGTTTCATTATGTCAGATGTAGACTTGGATGCAACATAGAAGATTTTGTACAACGCATATTGAAAAAACTATGCTTTGTGTATCTATGAATTAAAGTGTTATCACCAGTGTAATTTCTTTTCATACTTGAATTCTTACTGAACATGTAAGTGCAGCTAAGCTATCCATCTAGTGTGATTATCTGAGGGAAACACAAGATATTAAGAACAACTAGATTGGATCTAGCCAAAGATCCATTTAATCCAGTATTTGTCTTCAACCAGAGCCAAATGCATAGAGGCAGGGGAAGAAAAGAAACAGACTTGATATAGTTTTGAAATAACTGTCAGCATCTCATGATGCAAATCCCAAGAAACTGCTCAGATAATAATTTTGTCAAATGCTTTAGTTTTTAACAAAATAAATAGAACAAAGTGAGTAACATTTGTCACAAAGACCTAGAAGGTTCCAGAACTCATCACTTTTAGGAAGACTTAATATTGGTAGTATGGCTCCAGTAATGCTTTTGACACTTTCTCCTGTAAGGCACTCACAGAGAAATTGTTGATGTATGGGCTGGATGAGCAGAGAGTGAGATAGAGTGAAAATTGGTTGAACAGCCAGGCCCAGCGGGTGGGATTAGCAGCACAAAGTCTCACAGGTGAACAACCAGGAGCCTGTACTGGGTCCACTCCTGTTCAACATCTTCATTCATAATTGGCATGATGAGGCAGTGTATCCTTGGCAAGTTTCCATCCACATGGATGTTGACAGGATGAAGAAACAGGCACATAGGAACTTGATGAAGTTTGGCAAGGAGAAGCTGCAAGTCCTACATCTGGGAGTGGAACAAACCCAAGGTCCTATATTGTGTGGGCCCACTGGCTCAAAGGCAGCATTACAGAGAAGGACTGGAGGTTCCTGATGGACCCCAACTTGAACATGAGCCAACAACGTGCCCTTGTGACAAAGAGGTTTGATGATATCATGGGTTGCATTCAGAGAAGCACTGCCAACAGGTCAAGGGGTGCAAACAGAAAAGAAAAGCAAATAAAGTCCCAGCAATACAAACAGTTGTCAGTTCAATCAAGTCAAAAAGAACTAAGACTTGCAAACCATGTATTATCCTTCTGTAAGTCCATATGGGGGGGGCATTTGTAAACCTTATGGTATATATTAAAGCAGGAATTTCTAACCCTAGTGGTTTTGACATGAGCAGCTGTGATGGTAATACTCCAAAAGGCAGCAAAAGTCTTCTTCTGTGAGACACAAACATTTGGCAAAATGCTTCACAAATATGGCAGCAATAATTCAGTCTATCACAGTGCATCATAAATATACTATAGCGTAGTCTAATCCTACCTTGCTGGTGGACACAAATCAAATTCTGTCACATAAACTGAGTTTATAACACTGAAATCTTTCATGCTCTTCACATACAGATGAACCAAAATAATATCCTTCAGTTTCAATCCCTGTGAAGTCAAATTAGCTGCAGGATAAAAAAAATAGCTGTTAAAGATAGAATATTGTAAATGTATTTAGAAAGACAGTATAGGCATCCTGGTTTTGTTCAGCAAAACCAACTGGCAATAACCTAACGGTTGTCTAAACATGACCAAAGATTTTGAAATATAATACCTTTCCCCATTCAATTGTCCTTTCTTTCCTTACATTCTTTCTCGTGTTAGTTTTCCAAATATGCAGAAGTAGACTACAAAATAAATTGTACCCACTCTGAGCAATGGTAAATTCTTGTCCCATGAAAGCACATCATGCATTCATGCATGTAGATAGGTTACAGCCTGAATTACTTGTATCCATTAGTCTGATTGTCTTGGGGGGCTTGGGGTGGGGTGTTCATTCTATGACAGCTAGTAATCTACAAAGGACTTTGAATCACAAAAATACAGAACTTGAAGGGACAATAGCCATCTTCAAGAAAAAGATCAAATATTTATATGCCATTCCAGAGGGATGCTTGTCTAAGCTGTTTTTAAAAATTCTCACTGCAATAATAATCTCTGCATAAACAAAGAATTATAAATGGCAAGCCAGACAATAGGAAACAGAAGTGGCCACAGGAGAAATGAAGGAAAGATGAGAGCAGAGGAAAGCTCAAGCAGACAGCTAAAGAAGAGATACTGAGAAGTCAAGATCATCTGAATGTGCATGCATAGAATACTCCAGACATAGTGCTCAGAGAGAATGTATTACTCTCATATAATCAATCACATAAACAGTTATGTTATCAGCTCTGCAATGTCCCTTTTGTAGCTCATGAGCAATAGAAACTAAATGAAGACAAAATCTTCTCTGAATATAGAACATATATAAGAGAGTACTCTGTGACCTAATTTAAATAACCCATGTAAAGTTGTCCTCAGTGTAATTTTGGGCATCTTGCCTTTTAATGTTACAGTGCGCACATGTATATATACTTAAATATTTGGTTTTAAGTTGGGAAGTCTTTATACCCTATACAAGGGTATAAAGATAATCTCTGAAAGTTGTCACCTTAGTGAGAAACAGTTTTTGTGTTAAATTTTTCAGTGCTTTTAAAGACAGTTCAGTATTTTGCACACTTTCATTAAGATTAATTAGGCCACACCAATACTGGATTTTGTTCTAAATGTCTCAGTTTTACTTAGTCATACTGTCAATAATAAGACAATCTGAAGAGGGGACTTCTCACTTACAGAAAAGAAAGTGTGCACAAGTGATATAAGAGGCTACATAGCAACTAAAATGTCCCAGAACTCCTATGAAATCACAGTACATGTCCAGAAATACCACCTGATAAATTAGCACACAATGGCAATTCTGTATGGAAATAGAAACATATTTGAATGCTAACTGATAGCAATCACTAGATCAATAGTAGCTGGTACATCATCAGTTAAGGAGGAAACAAGGACAATTTTTGAATTTCCATCAAGAACTTAAGTCAAGAAGAAAAGTCTGCAGTTAAAAGCTCTGCAGCATTACATGAAATACTGGAGGGGGAAAAAGCCCTCAATCAACAGATACATACCTGTGCACACACAAACACCCCCACTCTAAATATATGAGCCAACAAACTAACTCTAATTTGCGGACACAGAGAAAGCTGAAGGGAGTGATTTGGGTAAATTCATAATTCCTACCTTTATTTTAAAAGTATCTCCTAAGTAAAAATAATATCACTTTTCCTCCTGTATTAATTAGAAGAATGGTGGGAAATAACTTTTCCCCAGCTTATAATCAAAATAAAATTGTTTCCCAAAACACTTTATCTAGTAGAAAGGCATAGAGGATGAACTCTTGGGCTCTTCATAACAACTTCTGTTTTTCAGGGACAGGACCCGAAAAGGTTTCCCTGCATTCCCATTGCATCTGTCCTGGATATACAGGGAAACCTTACAAACTTCCTGTTGAATTTCAAGGCATTCATGGTTTCTTATAATTTACAGAATATGATCAGGTGAGACTCACCCTTACTTAAGCAGAACTGGCCCAAAAGTTTACATTTACTGAAGTACAACTTTTTGATTGTTTTGGTTGGTTGGTTTTTTGTTTTGTTGGGGTCTTTTTGTTTGTTTTTTATAAGGGGTTATCCAGAATCCTTAGCTGAGAGCCACAAAATACAGTATCTAAACTGTCTATAGGAAGCAGCATTTGAGAACTTCAGCCTGTTTTAATATAATAAAAATCTGACAGTTTCCTTCAGCTTATGAAACTTTGCCATAGTACAACTACACCAGAGCTGCTTTATATTATATAAAGCAAAGCAATCTTTGTCATCTTCCAATCATATCTAAAACAAAAGTTTAACATGAGAGTTTAAGAAAACAAATGTATAAACAGCAATACACTGCATTCCCTCCCATTCTTGACTTCATAGAATTCCATCCATTCTACAGAATGTTTCATAGCATCTAGTAAGAAATTTCCATTACCAAATCTTTTTGTCAGCACACATTCACTTTAGAGGTGGTTAAATCAGTTAGCCCAGCAAAAAGTTTAAAAGTACTGTGCTTATTCCATTCTCACTACGGTGAAGCTGAACTGCTGTACAGATTCAAAATATGTGTTCAGAAAAGCCTTGTACACATTTGCAGATTAAGTTCTCAGAAACAAATTGTTTTGTTTGTCATGACAGAACCATAATTCATTCCGTTTCCACACCCATTTCCAAAAGGTGAAAAACTAAAAGAAATGTGAGAACTGAAGTTTTCAGCAAAGGATCAGAAAACTACTTTTTTTCCTTACCATCACACAGGTAATGCAAGTAAGCTGCTGAAAGCAACAGGCTAATGTTGTCAGACACAACGTTTTTTGCAGATGCTAAGGCAAAATTGCATAATGTTTGTACAAGCTAACTTCCATTAAAATATAATGAGGAAAAAAAAAGATTGCAGAACCCTTTTGCTTCACTTTAAGATGATATGCAGATTTACACTAAAATCTATTGTCTTTTTTTGTAAAAGTCTGATAATCTCCACCTTGCTGATTTCCAAACAATCAAAAACTAGCTTGATGACCTTCTACCAAATATAACTTTGCTTTTGAAGAAAAGTTCTAGGGTTTCTTTACCGTCCTATATTCAATCATGAATACTCAGCTGGACATGCTAAATATGAGATGTGTTAGGACAATATCTCATGCAAATTCATAAACAAGAATATGAGTTTACCCATTTAAATACTAAAAGTTATTTCCATTTTTGTGAATGAAAAGAAGCCTGTACGAACGGACTTTACCTAAACTTTAGAATGAAAAAATACAAAACAAAAACATGAACATTTTTTGTCAGAAAGAAACATTAATATTATATGTCAGAATCTTGTAAGGAACCTGGATTTCATGATTCCCAAGACAGCAATTTTGCCTTTACATTAGGAATATAAATGAGATTTACTGCTATTGACCTAATCCTAGATGCCAAAATGTATATTTGCTTTCTAGAAAACTTAATTTAAAATTATGGAAGCTACAAACGTGCTTTAGTAAGTAGACAGCATCTATAGCACACATACATACACACACTATATATTTCAAGAATGCTATAAAGTGAGCAAGTACTGTGTAAATAGAGTTTTTACAGTGATATGAACACTACTCTGGCTTTCCTGGGCCTTCAAAGTCAGTCAAATTATGATGTGTTAAATATTAAAGCTGGTAGTCTTGATATCAAAGGTTCCAATCAAATGCAAAATGAGATGGCACACCAACAACTACAACCTAAAAAGTTATAAAACTGCATAAAAATACAAATTCTTCCTTAAGATCATATTAAAAACACAAGCAGTGACAGCAGATAATGTATTAACTTAATAAAGCACCTCTGAGAGAAGAAAATGCTTCCCGTGCTGCATCTTGAGCATTTTTATCCTTTGATGGAAGGAAGTGGGCAGTGATACCTGAAAACCACTGGTAACCACTCAGGGATTTTCCTGAATTTTGAAGTGTCTTAGCTATGGGAAATGAAGAAAAGAACTATGATTATAACAATGAAATGTTTAAGATTAACCAAGGATACATTTTAAATTGTTTAAAAAAGAACTTCAACAGAACAGAAACCGACAAACTGCAAGAACATCTTCAAAAATATTTACAAGCAGATATAAAAGTAAGGATTCCAGGAGCAAAGCTCCCAAATCCTCCTCCAACACTCCCTTCACAAAATATGCATGCAAGTAGCACATTAGCTGAGAACTTCAGTACTTTTTCTCCTCCTTTCCATTTTTGCTGATCTTTTACCATTTCTCGACCTGTCTGGTTACAGACTTGGCACAAGCTGTGACACTGAAAAGCTAAGATTTTCAAAAGTATTCAAGTGGCATAAAAACAGATTTTAAAACTTGTATGCCAAATTTTACTAGAAGTTAGGTGTTTAACCTGGTTCTGATGATCTTTGCAAATGCATAACATGTTTAGACATTTTTAAAGCCCACCAGGCACTTCTCCATATTCAAGAAATACCAAAGACCTAAATAATATTCAATACCAAAACACTGTTAACTGTGAAACTTAGTTTTCAGGAAGTTTACCCATCTATGCATGTAGTGTAACAGAAATGTTGTGGTATTTCCAGAAGGAGGAGAGGGAAGAGGGAGGGAGAGAAAGAAAAAGAAAGAAAAAGAAAGAAAAAAAGAAAGAAAAAAAGAAAGAAAGAAAGAAAGAAAGAAAGAAAGAAAGAAAGAAAGAAAGAAAGAAAGAAAGAAAGAAAGAAAGAAAGAAAGAAAGAAAGAAAGAAAGAAAGAAAGAAAGAAAGAAAGAAAGAAAGAAAGAAAGAAAGAAAGAAAGAAAGAAAGAAAGAATAATGAGTTATGCTCCTGTAAACTAATTTGAAATGTTTCATCACTATAGATCTATTGATTATTATCAGAAAAATGCATTGTAGTAGGATCTCTCTTTTCAGACTAATTACCACAGGTCGAGCACATTTTATTCAGGAGTGTCTGTATAGTAATTAAGATATTTCACCTGCATGAAACAGTCAATCTTTTTATCTCTTTTTTTTTTTTTTTAACTGTGCAAAACTCACTGAAATCCGAAGACTTATGTTTCAAACTCTTCCAGATGACTGGAATATTTTTCTGTGGTTCATACTCTTCTGATGAAGGAAAAGTATCATCATCCATACAGCTCATCTCACAAGAACAGCTACTGACCACAAAAGTACCCAAGGATTCTTCCTGCTTGAGACAAACATTATAAAATAAGCAAGTAAACACCATGCCAAGCAGTATGAAATCAGCACTTTTTTTCATTCAAATACATGTTTAAGTTACAAAAATACTATAGTTCAACAGATACATATCTTAGAAAAATTCACAAAATAATAGCATTAAGATTTCCCATTGGATTGCAGAACTGGCAAAACATAATGTACTTCCGTTGATATACCAAATGGAAGAAAAAGGCACACTTAGTAACTGAGGACAGCAAATATGAAAAATTATGAAACTCAAGAATAAAGCAGAAAGAATACTATTATGAAGAAATGGTATCCCACAATTATATAGAAAACAACTATGTTTTCAAAAAAATAGTATCAACCAAGAGAACAAAGGAACAAAAGCACAAAAGTTATAATTTTAAAATTAACATTGTAATAAATACTTGAAATAGAGCAAAAGACTAACAAGAAAGTTTTAAAACTTTTTGGAACAATGAATGAAGGCAGTCTATCTTGAAAAAAAATCTCTTTCTATTATCTCACAAAGACTATCCTTTCCATCAAGCGCTTTGATATGAGCTGAGATAACAGAAAAATGCATTTCCCAAGATCTATACATGGAAGTAATTTCTTGACAAGGAATGAAAATCCTTCCCAAATGCTTTCTCAGGACCTTTTAAAGCAAAATACACAGGCAGAGTGCTTAGTGACCAGTCTTTAACAATTCAGTCCTCATTACATTTTCAACATGCCACATAATTAGAGCATACATTTTTCTGTTTGCTTTTTAATTTTTGAGCAATCAGAACCCTTACTCTCTCCCATCTGATTTTCCAATCAAGCCTAATCTGAAGAGCACATTGACTTTTGGACCACTAGCTTTGGTAATATCACTTGTCTACCTAAAAGCAGTATGAATTATGACAGACTTTACCTAGAAACCCTAATCAAATGCCACTGAATGCTGTAATGCCAGATTCTATCAATTAAATTTCTTCCCAAAGATCTCAAATTTCATGTAGTGTCTAAACGATGCATTTTACTGCCGGTTTCTTAAATACTAAATTCACAAAAATTATAATAAATCCAGATAAGGCAAGATAAAAAGTTGACAAAACATGAAACCTTTGACAGTCCTTAATAGTGATTAGAAACTTCTGAATATTCCTTCAGCTGATAAATTAATATTCCATGCAAAATGTCATTAAAAATATTATTATTATGTAGCAAAGTAATTTTTATTGTATTTAATTTTATTGCATTTTTTTTCTTTCCTGTGGAAAATAAAACCTATCCTATTGGAACTTTAAATATTTCTCTTCATTTTAATCACAAAGAAGTCAGAAAAATAAAGGCATAAAACTATAGTATGCATGAGAACTCTGCAATAACTCAACTCTTATGTCAATATTTGACTTCACTGAAGTGAAAAAGGATCCAGTTAAGCTAAAGGAGTGCATCTGGAAATTTTAAGAAAAGGCTGAATTACAAAAAGATCATTATCTGTGAGAGGAAACTCAGTTCTGCTGACTCTGAAAGAGGTCATAGGTAGTTTTATAAGCACTGTAAACACTAAGTCTATTATCTAAGAGGGGCTGATGTTCTTTGATTGGACTTCATTTTTTTCATTCCTCCAAGAAAGACATGAAAGTCGAGGCAATAATCTACTTTACTTGAATCAATTGTACCTCAGAGGTTAAAAGAAGTCAAGAAGATGTAACATAATAGCCCAGACAAAAACTGCAATTTAGCACAAACATGACACGCATTCCAACATTTCAATAGACAAGCATCCAGCAGCATCTGTACCATTTCCCACTCATTGAATTACACCTTTGACTACCGCCATCAGTGGGTGCATCTTGCCATTACCCAGAGGGATGCCTGATTGCTCCTAAGTCTTCAGGTATAACTTAAAAAAATAAAGAAGCAGGAACACAAATCTGTAATTGGAAAAGATCTTAAGATGGTTTAAGCTACAAGAACCAAGGAAATTAAATTATTTTTAGAGTTTCTTATTTTTTTATCTACAAGATAGCACTTCATGGAAATATATAGACTGTATAGCAGCATCACGTGCTATAAGTCCTACCACTTGTTTCTTGCAAATTGTTGTTTGAATAAATAATTTTCACTGAGTAATTTGTAGCATCTCATGAAACAATCAATTTGCATTGTAGCATGGGCATTCAGGGAAATTTTGATGTGACACATGCAGAGTTGGCACCTCTTGGTCCTAACCCCAGTGATCATACATAGACATGGTGATGGGAATGATGCCACTACACTGCTACTTTGGGTTTTTTTATTTCACCTGCCATAAAAATCCATCAGAAGTGAAAAAAAAAAATGTTAACTGGAAAGGAAAAAAATCCAGCTTCCCAGTTTTTTACTCACTTTTATTAAGCTTTCAATAATAACCTCTGAAGAGATCTACAGATACAAATATCTTCGGAGGCTGCTGTTAAAGATCTGTAACTTCTCTCCATTCCCTAACCTGAAGGACCAAATTTATATGCTCTGCAAGTGAACATGAAAAGAGCATCTATTCCATTTCATGCCACCAGTTAAAATGCTTTAATCTACATTTCTAAACATGATTTCTGCAAGATGTGCTTCATGAAAAAAAATCATGGGTATGGAGTGAGCCTCAAAGACTCTATCACAACCGGTTTGGTATAATGTAGAGAACTCCCCTGTAGCTTTGTAATTTGTTAATGTTACAAATATCCCAAACTGATGCCATGTGAAATTTTCCTATCATCTACAGTCACCTTTTTCCTAAGTAACTCTATATTTTACAAATAATTTATCTTCTATCAATATTTCATCACAGAGATAAATAAAATTATACATCTGTGTTTCCACACGTACATAAAAACCTGGTCAGTCACACAATTTTTGGAAATTATTGTGAAATATCAGAATTCTCTTATAAGATGCAAAGTCTTTAAAAAAATTAGGGATGTCTGTTGATTTCAATCCCTATGATACGTGACAATGACTCATTCAAGGCTCCAAAAAACATTGGTAATGAATCACTTCCCACAGCAGCACAGGTGCAGGCTACAGCAGAAGTATTAGGTGTGGAACCTGGCACCTGAGGAACAACAGGCTCAATTCCAGCCCCAGCAGAGCTGCCATACTCTTTAGTAGCTATATTTAAATCCATACAAATGTTGCTCTTCCATTCCTCTGAATAGAGGAAGTAATCTAAGAAGCTTAAACTTATAGACTGCCACAAACAGAGTAACTTTCCCTGAATAATATTCTCATCGCTTTAAAAAGAAAAAGTCAAGCTTGCTATAATGACATTTTAATTAAATCTTACAGAACCTATTTTATCGCATAACATTTTCATGTTACTTCACAGAAGCAATATATTTTCCCATTTGTTACACAGTTTCTCCCACACCCACTGTACATTGTGATACCAACCTAATTTTGGATCAGAGCCTGCATGCATGCATACACTTAACTATATTCACATAACTCATGTCACTGATGCAAGTGTGCTCAGAATGAAGTTAAGCAAATGCACAAGTGTTCCAAGATCCAAATTCTCCTGTTGAAAAAGCCTTGGAGCTAGGACTTTGACTGATATAGCTGAAATTCCATGCAGTGGTCTTTTACGAAAACAACAGATTGTCTTTTTAAAAAGCTTACATTCTCTGCTACAGAAACTGGTATAAAAACCTATCACAACACAATTCTAAAACTGATAACTCTCCCACTGAGCAGCAATGAGAATATTCTCTGAGCAGAGAGCTCAAAAGACAAAAGATTATGATAATCTCTTTATTCTTTGTGCTGTACCTTGATAACAGAACCCTTGAAATAAATTTAATGAGAGAGATCACGTGCATCTTGCATTATTTTGAGTACAATATACAGAGTCATAGGAAAGAATGTCCTTTATGCCAAAATACTTTCAAATAAAGTATCTTCCTTATGAAAAGACAACTAAAAATTATCTTTCCTCAGAGAACTGGACTGAATCTGCAA
Source organism: Fringilla coelebs (assembly GCF_963513975.1). Lineage (NCBI taxonomy): Eukaryota > Metazoa > Chordata > Aves > Passeriformes > Fringillidae > Fringilla > Fringilla coelebs. The sequence goes on from NC_140034.1 coordinate 29,709,511, forward strand.
GCAAATAGAGTAGAAAAGAAAATCCTATATTTATTATTTTAGTGTTTGAAATAAATTAGAGCACAAAAAATTTTGTGGTATTTGTTGTCAAGTTTTGAAAACAAAACTACAAGGGTTACCTATATTCTTATGATGTGGAAGGGAAACTAAAGGTTGCCTAGGAGAAGTATTGTTCAATGATAACAAAGTATTCAAAAAATGCCATCAACAAAACATGTTTTGAAACTTGAAACTCCTTCCTATTTTCCCTGACATTCCTGACAAAGTCTTATTTTACAGCTAAAGTTCTAAATGTAGATTAACTAAAATAATTCATGAGGAACTGGACAGAATGTTAAATCATATATAACCTGTAGGATTGCATGCCTTTAGTACACACGGCACAAATATCTCCTGTAAACCTTTTCTAAATTTACAAGTGTACAAGTTATAGAACCCTACAAGTGCTTTAAAAAACTTCTCCAAAATGACCTGTACAATAGATCTCCTGACATTTAACAGGGGCAAACGTTTTGCTTGCACTTCTGACGTGTGTTCCAGCTACAAGGTCAAGATCTTTTACAAACAGGAAAACACAGTATCAGTTTATGATAGGTAATATAATGCAATGGTCTAAGAAAAAGCAGCAGCAGGCATGATTCCCATGTCTCTTATAGGCAAACTGGCTCCTTTCTTCTGCAAAGCGTTGAAAGAAAACTACGTGATGCCCTCTAATTCTGGCCCATTCAAACTTAAGGGGCTGCAGTTTCCCATGTTGTACTGTTTGATATGTGTGTGCTCCTACTCACTGGAACTCAGAAACAAAGTATTCATTATTAAATGCAGGAAAGAGCAAATGTGAAAGCGTGAACAACAGCTAGTATGTTCACTACTGTCATCAGAAGTATGCTCCCATCAGCAGAAGCTCCAACAGCTTTAATTTCTCTTTCTGATCTTTACAAAGCCAACACAACAAAGTAAAAGAAATTAAGAGAAAGTAAAAGCATGTTCATCGTGCTGACAAACTAAAAAAAAAAAAAATTCACAATTGCATTTTTCCTAATGGAAAATAATCAGAATTTAATTTTTATTGAGTCAATACACCCAATTCAAAGATTGAAGCCAATACACCTAATTCAAAGATTCTACAATATGCTTTAGAAATTGCCTTCCACAAAAATAACCATTCTATGTTTTAAGTGTATGAAGTGACTATCTTGGCAAAGTAAAATATTGATGAAACTAGGTATCTATATTATAGTGGTGACCTTTTCACACTGAGGTAAAAGAGGCATTCCCAAATTTTAAGCGTTAGTGTTTTATTACCATTCTTTTTTATTCTCAATGGTTTTTTGTAAAATACCTACCAAAAAAAAATGTTTACCATATTCTTAATAGTTTTAAAAACAAAATATAGTATTTATCTCTTTAGCATTTTCTGCATCACTATTTATGAAAGAAAAGTGGGTGTGTTTAAAAAAAGCTTCAATTATTATGCAAAAAACATCTTGAAGTTGCACAGAAATATATTAAACCAGAACAGTGAGTACAATGTTATGTTCCCCTAGGCACAAGGGCTCATTTTCCTGCCAGAAACAATCGAAACCAAGTTTCTACGTAGGCTTTGTAGTCAAACATGAAGAGATTTAGCTAAAGAAAATGCATTATAGAGGAGGTAAGACAGCAGAGACCAAGGTGCACTAGCTATAACTGCAAAATGATTTTAAAAGTAAATTCAAGGAATGCAAAATTAAGACCTGTGGCAAATTGCAAAGACAAAATTAATATACAATTCAGTTAAAAATATGTTTATCTTACAGCAGTAATGATAACAAAACTGATGTCATAATACTTATTAGAATTACACTTCACTGTGGAGTCTATTAATATTTTCTACAAAGTGCTTACAAAAGTGGCTACTTTTACACATAGTTCATAACGGTATATTATTTTTCCCAATTTTCAGTAATTCCTTGAAAACCTCTAACTAAAATTAGTTTGCCTTCTGAAGCAGTTTTTTTTCCTGCAGTACTTTCTTATGATGAGATTGGCTGTTAGGTGCTGAATACTAACTGATGCTTATAAGCACCAAATAGTGAGCAAAAGTACAATACTACAGGCATATCAATCTTGAAGGCATGCCTTTATTATTATGCAGTTAAATGATGCTAACATTTATGGTCTGAAAGACTGACTGGTTCTCCAAATTTATAACTTCTCAAAAACTTAGCTTATTTTACCATGACATAAAATAATCTATAGCCAAAGGATATTAATGCTTTTGCAAAAATCAGACTATTTTCCTTTTAAATATACATTAGTTTATGTACCAAAATTTAGGGCAAGCTGCAGCAAACCTCACCCCTTGCAGTGTGACAGGTTTGTCTACAATGGATTGGAAATACGATTTACTACAACGCTGCCTGAAACTGTGAGGCTGTAACCAAATCTTAAACATCTGCATAAGAAGGGGAAAAGAGCTACTGAACAGATAAAAGTAAAATCTTGATTCTTATATCAAATGTTATGCATTTTAATATGATTTTTTCTCTGATTTATGTAAAGCTTTGTGGTTTTCATTTTCCCTAGCCTGTCACGTTGTAGTGATGTATGGTACATTTTAGCATCAAGTTTGCCATGAGCAATAAAGCCAGTGCCCCCAAAGAAATAGCAATATATTATCAGTCTTCCCCACCATGCCACATTCCCAAATTTTATTTTATTCAGCCTATTTGGTTTTGTTTCACACAGTTGATATCCTTTTCACAGTCACCCACACAAATATTTAACGTTTTATTTTTGAAAGAAATTCAAAACTAGAAATTGACAGGATGAAATACAATTTACTTTCCAAGGTGAAATGAAGCCATCATGGAAGAAAAACACTGAGGTGTTTTATCTGTTTGGAACAATAAAATTAAAAAAAAAAAAAAAGGAGAGGGAAGAGGGGAAGGCATGATCTATTGAAAGACATGCAGAAAATGTTGTTTAAGAGACATGAAATTTGAAATACCAATAGAATAATGCTCTGTAACAATTCCTGCACTTCTATCATCAAAGTGCAGAAAGACATAGGAAGAGCTATAAAAAGATGACTGCAACAATAGAAGAAAGATCGTGATGCACTCTCTCCAACAAAATACTAATACTTGTAGAGGCTCAAGAAGAAAAAAAAAATTTACTGTAAAATAATAAAATAAAAAAGTGATGACAAATATTGTCTGTTTTGACCTTAGTTCTGCTCATATGAAAGTCTGCAACATTTAAACCACTGGAATTCCTATTCCTGTTCTGCTCTTTCTACAGATTCATAAATTAATAGAATTAATTCCAACGAACTAATAATGATTCCTTTAAAATTTTTGACCAAGATAATCTCCACATGATTAGAAGTCATTCATTAGTCATTCGTATTTTTCATATGGGAAAAAATCAAAACCCAGAACATTCAAAACTCAAGCATTTCCAGGTTAGCAAGTTTTAAAATCATCTAATTTACAACAGAAACATTAAAAAGTGATGCCACCTCACAACAAATCAATACTCTTCATACAGTTTCCTAATACAGCTGTGTTCTACAGTGCAGCTGTTCTACCCAGGTTGCACACGCGCTTCACTGAACCACCCTGACTGAGCACCTCGAGGTTTCAAGATGAAAAAGGCCACACAAAGATACTACCTCCATTCATTCACTTGACACAAGTGTGTTTGATCATTCCTAGGGCAAGTTCTGAGTATGTACATTGTTATTTGAATGTAACACCTATATGAGAATATGACGGTTGACTCCAAACTGTGACAAAACACAGCTAGAAAGCATGCATATAGCTTTAAAGGAAAAGAACATTTGCAGCCTACTTGCCTTTTTCTCCAGGTGGAGTTTTGAAAAATGAAGGTAGGCCACAGGTGCAAATGCATCAGCCGAATGCATGACCACCTTGGCTGAATCTCTGAAATACAAAATTTTAATCATTAAATAGTATAGTATATACATTAGACTCTATATCAAAGAGTACATAGACACAACACTTAGTCACTGTATAACACAAAATCTAACGTAACTCATTGAAAATCCATTAATTTCTTATCAATGTTTTCATATAAATTAAGAAAAAGCAGTTTGTTATATAAAATCATATTGTTGAACAATATATTACCTTCAAGAACTCTCAATTTTCAGAAGGAATAAACTATACTTCCTGTGTGAGCTGGCACAGGAAATGCAGCAACAACCATAAAACCACAGATGAAATGCAAAGAGTAAGCTTGTTTTTGTTACCACGCCACCTGGGGCCCCTGAAGCAGCGTTCAGGCAGGGGCACAAAAGAAGGGACACAGGCACTGCAGACACTTGGTCCATGTTAGAGCATCACCAAACCTGTGGGTCTTGCCTGCATTGCACAGGTGCAATATCCCACTGTGCTTTGATCTTTCCCACAGCCAGGCAGGAATCTCAAGTGTGTTCAATAGGGCCCCATAGTCCATCACAGGCCTGTGTTATCTAAACTCAGATACTCTACTCATCCAACACATGAGGCCAAAAACAATTACTATCATACATGTGTTTTTGACACCCCAGCTGCAAGTCACTTGAGAGTTTTTACAACCCTCCTTGCCAATCTTCCACTTTTTTCCCACACTTCCAGACCAATATTAAGAGAATTAGTTAGCTGTAGTCTATGAAAGTAGAAACTACACTGTGTTTTAGATTCCAGAGACTAATACATCTTTAATCTTTAAATTTCACCAACAGGAAATTTTTCAAAAGTCCATTGTTTTGATAATGCTCCAGGGATTAATTTCTGAAGTATTAACAGCATAGAGTATTGCATACTGAGAAATTGATCCAGCCATCTTGCATCTGATAGTGAAGACTACTAGACACAACTTTTTAATGCCAAATGTGTTGGTAACAATGTTAAACTTCCTGTGTGCTGATTCAAATTAGTTAATTTTAGTTTTCATTTTTACAGACACAATCTGTCACACTTTGATTCACAAGAGGCAGTATCTGTTATATCCATCTGCACAGTTTTACTACTTAAGAAAAAGGTAGCTCTAAGAAACAAACATCAGAAGGTGAGAAACTCAAGGAAAACATAAGAGAAATTCAGATGCAGTAAAAGAAAATCTGAAAGTTGTTGAAAGTAAGGCTAAGACACACATAATTTTACAGAAATCATGATCCCTTGGTACCTTCATAGTGTTCAAAGAGATGATATAGATAGATTTTTAGTAATACCACATAAAACTAATGCAAACTCAAAGCAGTTGAAGCTTTGGCCAGATCCCAGTTCCTCAACAAAAGTGTAAAATTAACAGGAATATCTGTTATATAAAACGTGGTTTGGTATTTAAAAATAACAAAACGTCACAAAATAATGATAAATACCTTCAGCATAAGAAGATCTACTTCAAGCAAACTTTTAAAGTATAATGATAAAATAGGCCTCAGAGTCATTACTGAGAGTAGTTATCAAGATTCTTTATGATTAAAAATTGTTTATATTTAAGACATAAAAATTGTTTATATTTAAGACATAAGATACTTTATACATAGTTTCTTCAGATTAAAATAATTTTGTTAAACTGAAAATGATGCCTTCTAATTCTAACAGAAATAGTTAGAAAAAAATAGGTGGAAAACAGTTCTGTTTACATCCAATTATTCTCAAATTAAAAAACCTAATCAAGTCCTGGACTTGACATGTCATATCTAGCTTGGAAAATAGTAAAAACACCCCAACCAACTCAAAACACAGGAAAAGCAGAGATTTGAAATAAAAAATAATTATTGGTGAGACCCCAATAAATTTTACAAGGCCATTTCAGGCTAAAAACCTGAATTTTGAGTAGGAACTTGACTACCTAGGATGATTCATGTTTGATTGTAATGGAAACACAGGAATCTTGTTAAGGAAATTTTCAGAAGACAGAAAAAAATGAATCTTGTTAAGGAAATTTTCAGAAGACAGAAAAAAAATGAAGAACAGTTGAAAAGCTGTCTCAATCAGCTATTTGTTTTGAAATCAAAATCATCTGATCTCTCAAGATTTCTTGATGATCTAGAAAGCATCCAATCATTTTAAAACACTCTGTAACACTTTCTCAGTACAAATATATCAAGCTAGAACAAGACTGAGAGTACAATTATAATTTTGTAATTTCGCCTTTAACTCCAAACCTAGAATTACAAACCTAACACGGAGCTAATAGTAAGGTGCCTAAAGGAAAATGGTATTTCCCAAATATTTCAAATGGGACAATTTACTTTCCAAAAGATCAAACTATTCTGCGTGTCATGAACAAACAGGCTTTATGGTATTCATACAGATGGTATTCATACAGATGAGAAATAGATCTTTAAAATTTCAAGAAACGTTGATTAATTGTACTTTAAATATCAGCACAAGAAGGACAGGAAATGCTTGGTACATTTCAAACACAGAGTAAGAAAGCTGACTACTGGCTCACAATAGACTACCTGGAAAAACCAGATAAACCCCAATCAGACTCTAGTTCAATATTTTGGTTGCAAGATTTTGCTTTCACTACTAGATATTGTTTATTTTCAAATATACATTTCACTCAATCTGTCATGCTTCCTTTGTGAGGTACATTTTTGAATGAAGACGGAGAAGAATGGCAAGAATTCAACTTAACATTCAGAAGCTAAAGTCGTCATACAGTCTTACATTAAAGAGACTCCCATTTCTCCACAGAAAGTAACATTCAAGGTTGTATTTTACTTTTTCCTGAGCCAGCATATTTTTTTATTTTGCAAGGATATACTGTAGAAACATATCTTTACCAATTTTGAGAGGGCAAAAATCATTGACCAGTGAAAACACTACCTGCAAGTAGTGTTATAAATAAAAGGCATACTAGATTTTCTCCTGTTCTTTTAGGTTTCTTTTAGGCAAGGTTTTGGTGGCAGGGGTTAGTGTTTAGAGGTGGTCTTTACAACATGAGACCAAGGGATGCTGAGCTCATCAGCAACATTGGTAGTGTCTCAGTGATAACATATTTTAAAACTATGCCGCAACAAGAGTGAGAAAAACATGGCAGTGACAGCCCTGCAGACACCGAGGTCAGTGAAGAAGGAGTGAGCAGAGGTGCTTCAAATGCCAGAACAGATTCTATATAGCCTGTGGAAAAGACCGTGGTGAAGCAGGCTGCTCCCCTGCAGGCCAGGAAGGACACATCAGAGCACATACACACACTGCAGTCCGTGCAGACACCCACACAGAAGCAGTTTTTCTGACAGGACTGAGCCCCATGGAAGACCCATGAGGAGCAGTCTGTTCCTGAAGGACCAAACCCCATGGAAAGCATACGCACTGGAGCAGTTCTTGAAGAACTTGCCTGATCAGGACACACATTGTAACAGTTCATAAGGGAGCCATGGAAAAGACCCAAGCAGATGCAGGGGAAAAGTGTGAAGAGAAGGAGGCAGCAAAGACAGTGTTATGAGCTGACCAGTTTCATTTTCCACCTCCTTGCACTGCTCATTGGGGAGGATGTAGAAAAGTACCAGGAATGATGAAGTGAAGTTAAGCCTGGGAAGAACAAGGTGAGAAGGTATATTTGCTTCCCACTATTCCACTTTTTAAAAAATGTATTTATTTAATTTGGCAATAAATTAAATTAATTTTCCCCAAATTCAATGTGGTTTCCCATTACAGTAATTGGTAAGCCATCACATTGCTCTCTTCTTGACCTACAAATCATTTAATCTTGTTTTCTCTCCCTGCCTTCCTAAAGAGGAAGAGTGAGAGCAGCTTGGTGGAAACCTGGCAGCCAGCCAAGGTTAATCCATCATACCTGTTTGAAGACAAAGGTATTCTTTAATGTCGTCCTCAGAAACATTTAATTAAGGAGATGTTTTGGACTTGTTCAGGAATTTAGGGATCTTGAAAATCCTGACAGGTTTTAACCTCTAAGTTGCAATGCTTACAACACCATTTAAGCTTTAAAAATTGCATCAGGATTTAGTCCTGCTTTAGGAATGGTACTCCCAAATTCAGTGCCCCCACCGAGACTCTCCAAAACCACATACTTCTCTCTTTCACTGCCCTCTGCCCCTGTTTTCCCCTCCCCATGTGGTGGGATGGAGTTGAGAATTGTTGGAGGCACAAAAGGCCAAGATCATGGGTTCAGATAAGAACAAGTTACTGGTAGCAGCAGTGAGATAAAAAATAAACAATAACAGCATAATATTAATAACAAAAAAACACAATCATTAGTGATTCACATTCAAAAATGCTCATTGAGAACCCTGCTACAATAAACAATACAGATTGCTCCCCCTCTGCCACGTTTTTTTTCAACTGGGAGAAACACTCCTCTTTCAGAGAGAGAGGGGAGACAGTTCCTGAATCCCTTTCCCCCAACTCTGGCAATGAGTGAGGTCCTATCAAATAACATTAGGATCCTTGGCCAGGCCAGCTTCCAGCTACTATTGCAAAAAATCTAAACCTGGCCTAGCTGAAACCAGGAGAGATGCATACCTGAACCATGTATATCTAAACATTTGGAAACTCTACTAGCAGAGTTAACATGATTACAAAGTCTGTTTCAATTCAGTGTATAGCAAAAGCAAGAATACAAAGTAGAAATAAAAAAAAAAACTTATTTGAAAAAGAAATTATAAAATATTTTTCTTGTGAATTTCATACAGTAAAACTCATTGAAAAAGTGTTTAAAAGTCCACTGTGGCATATATTTATTATTAAATACTCACTAATTTAAATATTTCTTTTATGTATTCTTTGTGCTTTTATTTTTAACTGTTATTATTTGGAGTATCACCAAGAGGAAATAAAGATAACTTAGCATAACACCTCTGCTTCAGCTTTTCCTAGTCACTTGAACTGTCTTCATATCTTTATATCTGTCTTTGATAGCCAGATATACATTTAGAATATATTATAATATATTCCTACTTAAACTGCTCTTTGGTTGATACCAAACCAAGGGCATAATCAACCAGCATTTCAATGGACATCTGCCAAGATTAGCTGCCAATGCTTTAACCACTTTGTCTGCTGATCTCCTCCCAAATGCCATGCAATGAAATGGAGATAACAGTTCTTGGTTCTCTATTCCTTACACAGACAGATCCCAGTCTCACAGAAAAGTGGAACAAATGGACCTGCACCATGAATGCATTAGTTGTGTCTATATGCTCCATAACCTGGACCTGCACTGAGATGACTGAGAATCAATCACCAGTATACGATTACTGGTCTGTTTACTTGCTTCAGAAAAAGAACAGCAGTCAAAATATTTTACTTTAAGCAACCAGGCCTAGCTACTTAACAGACTTATAAGAAACAAGACACAAGTATTTTCCACAGCTCACTACACAGATTTTAGCAATTAATGTCATAGGAAAAAACTATTCAGTGTAATTGAGATGGATTCATACAAAGTTTGTATTTAAAATATCCTCTAGTAATTGAAGAAAAGTGTTTATTGTTATCATTCTAAGCTTCTAAACTTACACACATACATATACACAGTTAATGGAACCCACAGGCTACTGAAGTGGCACTTTATCAAATTTAGCTGTAATGAAAGATAAATATTACAGGCAATTCACACTTCATGAAAGGATAAAAGTGTCAGTGTATAGGTACCAGTTTTACTGCAGGCCATAATCAGCAAGTAAACGAAAGTGCAAATGTCTAAGAAGTTTATAGCCCTCTATGAACGCCTCATCGTGTCAGGTATTGATTTAGGTTTCCAGAGGACTTTGCCAGTGTTAAACAACATGAGTGTCTGTGAACTTGAAGAGCATGTTTTACCTCTGCAGATGCCATGTGTTACCTCTTACCACCTCTAGTTGTCTCAAACTAAATTTTAAGATGCTCCTCTTGGTTTAATATAAGGAAACAGAAGAAACTGTTCCTTACACAACTATTTTCTTCTTAAACAGAGGGCAGTCCAGAGTGAATGTTTCATATTCTCCTCCTTCTCCACAAACATGGACTCCGTATTTCTTAGAGAGCTATCAAAAAAGAGAAATTGAAACATGTAGGTATTACACTAAAGAAGTTTATTAAATGTATTTTGCTGAAAATATCAAAGCCAGTACCTACTAGTTGCTAGCTGGGTTTTACCTACAACATGTACCTTCTAAAAGATTACACATTACAAGGCTGAAAAAACCCAATCATCATATAGTCAGGTCTTGATTTCTTTGTATGCCTATTACAGTGATTAAAAATTACCGATGTGTTACATTTTAAGTAGAACAGGCATTGTAATATTGAGATAAACAAATTGATTCCTGGTTCCTCTTTCTCAGTGGCCATGAGAGCTTGTTCAGACTCCCACACTTGTCTTTAGCATGTCTATTTCACTTGGAGGAGAAACTTTTACTGTGATTCAACACAAGGAGTAGCACTTCACACAGAAGTATACAATGAACACATTTTTTGACAACAGATTCAGAATCTGTATTCTATGTTTAGGTAAATATTCTTTAAAAAAACTAACAAAAAATGAGAATTTTCTAAGCCAAAAGCAAAAAGCTAAAGTAAGATCTAAAGAGAAACATGTTATTTCTTTTATAAATTGTACTTACTATACTTTCTAAATCAACATGTATTTATGAATACTCCTGAAGCTCTGGATATCTCACTCAAACACATAACTAGGTATTTTTGAAGCATTCAAAATATGAGACATGACTATTTTTATTAATTCCTGCTTTACAAATGTGCAGCTGTGGAGCATGAACCGAAGTTCTTTTGCTGGAGTAAGGAGTGCATAACTTCTCAGTAGCTCACTGTACTGCTGTTTCAATGTACTGTATTGATAGATAGTAATCAAGCACCAGATCTGAGCACGGGGACACCCTCTCTGTCTGCAGCAGAAATTTCTCCCAGCAGCAGATTATATCACCTTATAATGTGCCACTGCAGTGATTCAAGCCAAGCCCTGTCCAGGTTTTTTTAACATTAAACAAGCACTAACATTCTGCTTTAAGTGACTCATAAGAACTTGAACTGCAGTCCTTAACTCCATTGCAAACACCAACGTTACTTTTGGGAATATTTATTTAACCCCTTTATGCCTTTCCTTAGAAAGCCCATCTATGATGCTTCTGCAGTCAAAGTAGAAATACAGTTCTCCAGAACATCAGAGGGCTAGAAAAAGTCTGTCTGGAGGCTAGAAGATAATTCCAAATCTGCTGTTTCTTTTGAGGCAAATAAGACTGGGATATTTATACATCATAAATTATATTTTTATATGGTTACTAGAATATTTGTGTAGCAAGTCTATTACATATATTCAAATGATTCTGTATTTTTACTGTTGAAACTGAATGTAGTTCATGTTACTTTACAGTTCTCTTTCAAAGCTTCGTACTTAAAAACTTCAAAGAGTGCTGATAACTTCAGTTAACCTAAACCAAAGGCCTGAATCATCTTCAGCCATTATTTCGCAGAAAAGGAAAATGCTCCGAGAAACCAATACCTTAGTAATGTTCTATGTGAATATTTAGTTGTCTGGTGCTATAAAATCAAAATCTCTTTTGCAGCATGTTTGAAACATTTTTTCAGTGTCTTGTTATGAGAGTTATTTTTAATTTTCCCTTTCACATTTTCTATCAAAGAAAAGGAGCAAAAGAGAACCTTTAATCAAGTGCTCATTAAAAAATTACACTCCTGACATAAAAGAGAACTCCATCTGTCAACAATGGCAACAAGGTTTCTATAGGACAAATACATCAGGAATAATTAATGTTGATGCAACAAGAATGGACAACCTACAAAACAGTTAGTCAAAACCTTTTATTTGAAAAAATCCCCAAAAAACCCTAAAGAAACTGATTAAAAAATTGAAAGAGAGCAAACCATAAAAGATCTTTCTAACTGTAACCTTTACACAGCAAATACACGGAGTGACTGTTTACAAATCACTTTCAAAATTGGTAGCTCTGCTTGTAAACAGTGTCTAGAATACTGGCAATTAACATTGAATACTCAGAAGATGTAAGACTATTTCCTATCTTTGTTGTGAGAAATTCTCATTTTCAATGTCACTGGCTTCAACATCATTCTTGACACCAATTATACAAGGTGCTAAAGGGTTTTCAGTTCTCACAAATGTCAACAGGACCAAAAGATATTTAGCAGCTCATAGAACAGATCCTTAACGTTCATTTAACAAAGTCAGCAATATTTTTTAAATGTCATCAATGGCATGAGAATTTTGCCTGTTAATAATTTAGAATATTAACATTATTTGAAGACCGACTATTTGGGTTTGCAAACTGGATGCTACTTAATAATAATAGAACAGCATGGACTCTAAGTTCTGTGATTGTTAAATCTGCCTTCTAGTGCAGATGAGCCAGTAAACTGCAAATTTACAAGTCAAACATAACTAATTGCAAGTAATGCAAGTATACTTCAAACTCCAAAAGAAGTTTGAAGTATTTGTAATGGCTTTGACTTTCATAGCATATGTATGCACAAGCAACAGCCAAATGAACAAATAATCAGTTGTGCAGTCTTCCCTACAATGGCCTGACAAGCATTGCAAGCAGCGTCAGAATGCCCAATTTGTACATTTTAGGCAGTCATTGCTTTGTTTATTGCTATATCAACAAAAGATAAAATCATCAAATGTGGGTTTTGAGAAGTGTTAAACTATGACAGTAATAATTTCAGTGAAACCGAGTAAGAATCACTCTAATTAAGATATCAAACATGATGACGAATATATGCAATTCACAAAAAATACCAGGTACTTTTGGATTTCATAGTTAATTATTTTCTTTTGAAAATGAATGACGGTGAAATCAAATGCAGAAGAATACTTCTTATTAGCACAATTAAAATTGCAATACTTGCTGTGACAGTTTTAAAGAAATCAAGACTGATTCAACTGAGGTGAACAGTTATCCAAATGAAGCAACCCCACTGAGGCTGCAACCTGAATTTTGATTACAGAAGATTTCTGTGAATGCAGAATGTTGAGATGATTTTAAGAAATAAGTGAAACAAGACTTCCAAAAAAAGATAATGAATGGGATTGTATACCAACTGGTTTACATAGCAGAGGACCAGGGAGGAGGAGGGGAAGATTCTGGGCAGATTCTCAGGTGTGAAGTAACAAATCTCAAGTTAAGAACAGACCAACACCATCTCTTCAGGTAAGGTCATTTGAATGTTATGGACCTCAATTATTCCTTTCCAGCTTTCCCAAGTAGCAATTACCTATCTTCTCCTCTCCATGGAAATAATTAGAGAAATGGAGTTAAACACAAGATATAATTGCTATGTAACTCCTCTATTTTTCAATAGCAAAAGAGATTTTAAAAGTTCTGGTTACTTTTTCTTTCTCTTCTGAAAGTTTGTTGTACCCTTAAGTGTTTCAAAACAAACTACTTGTGAAGCCAGGCTGACCATTAACTACCCAGATTAACAATGAAAAGTATTTTTAGGACAGCACTTTGTGGACATTCTGACAGCCTACACTGAAAGCTCCATCAAGACCCTTTTAAGAGTCATGCAATCATTGTGGGTATCTAACAGGCTCAAGGAAAAGGAATTGTGGTAAATTGGCATTGTCACAGACAATACATAAAAACATAATTTCAGAAATGTTATTCATAAAATTTACTTAGCTGGATGTTTGATGCTTCTACATCAAACTTGAAGAAACCTCAAGTACAAAATCTGGTCTTTTTTGTTTTCCCTAGTTGAATGATTTTTCTTTCAATAAATCTAATAGCTCTGCCAACAAGCATTATCCTGGTATGAGGACACACAGTCCTTTACACAGAATCAAATACATCCTCAAGAACACACCTCTTATTCCATTTTTAAAGGCCCCACTGTATGGAGTCTGATGGTATAAATGGTAGGAAACCTGCAAATAAGAACCTTTGGGGAAGTTTTGTATCACCTATGATTTTGCCACTAATGTTTCCTGCTGTGAAAGTCTCTAACATACAATTACTTAGCTGTATCATGTTGATATACCAGTTAGTGTTCCTGCAATATTGAGATTTCATGCCTCTATTTTGTTTTTAAAGATGGTGACATCATTTGTGAACCATGTCAAGAAATGTTTTTTGATATGAAAAGTGCTTAGCAAAGGCTTATATTCTGTGCACAAAGCAAAGCTTTGGGTTAACAATTTATGAAAGTAAGTAATTTTTATTAAGTTAATTTTACTGAATTTCTACCTGTGTTACTTTTTAAATGCAAGTTGAACTATATGAATATCCTTTAAGCTATACTCACCTCCAGAAGAACAGGCTCCATTTCACCTAGAGTTTTTCCTAGGTGCTTATCTGGATCTAAACCTGCAAAAAACCCCAAAAATTTTTATTAAGTACTCTTATGACATCAAGAAATGTTTGCTTTTTTTTTTTCTTTAATATACTATGAAATGCCACATTATCTAAAATAATTACTCGCTTAAGAAAATACACTGAGTCAGAATTTTCCCTAATCTTTGGGCAAATATTTTCCAGGTTTAAGGAAAAATAAAGCTAGTTACCATTTCACTACACGTCAAGTGGAATCCCTATTGTATCCCTCCCTTAGAAATTTCACTAGCCAGTGAAGTAAACACACAGGTCCACAGTAATAAAAATACTACAAGGATAGTACCTCTTTAAGAAATTACATTTGTAGACACCTATGGAATTAAAATACAATTTAATTCTTTTTATGCTTCCTGCAACTGGAAGGCTCATAATGAAAAGTTCTTTTGCCAAATCCCATTCTTAGTGTGTTTTATACAAATATAAAATGTAAGATTAAAAAGGATGGAGATATAAAGAAAACTCAGACGTACAGAACGTATTGAATGTTGTACCTTTAGATCCATCACAAAATACTCTGTATGATGTCTACATTTTAATTTATTTTTCTTTGTAAAAAAGAAAGTCCTATTAACATTTGATAGCTGCTCTAACTTGCTCCTCTGTGTTCCTGTTTCAGCTTCTTGACTTTTTAATTTTGGCCAGCTAATGGCATTTAATGGTTACTTCTCAGGATAAACCAAGTAACTGGCAAAAATGAGCAGTGGGATAAAATAATCCAGGAATAACTGCTTCAAAAGCTGACATCTTCAACCAAATAAATATGCTAGTCGGATTTGATACAAAGTGGTCAAAAGGTCTTACCACATGAAGCAAATGAGAAAAAACAAAATTATAATTCCTGAAATTGAAGGAACACTGTGAAATTTTCAGTTTTCCCATTTTTTACTAATCTTAAGTTCCTGTGGTTTGGGCTCCTTTTTGTACTGATACAATACTTGTCTATTTTTTCCTACTCTACTCCTTCATACAGTAATAGGTATCATTACAGAGCTGCCCCCAAAATTACTCCATTCAGAAGCAATTTCTAAAATATGTACCTTGCAAAGCACTTTAGATTGTTGATGAAAGTTGTTACATAAATGTACAGGACACTATTATATAAAGTCATTGCTGAGTTAAAATACCTAGTATGTCTCTTAATTTTTACAATTGTGATCTTGGTATATTTAAATTCCTGTGAAACTAAAACAAGTTAGAGTGAATAAGATTTAAAAACACTAAGAAAGTTGTTAAATATTTCATTAAAGCACATTAAAAATTCCCTTCCGATGTAGGGGAATGCTTTTAAAACTGCTTAATAATTAAAGTTTAAAAAGACTGAGTTTTTTTCCACCCTCTACTCCTTTTTTGTATTGGTTTATTGCTTTTTTTATAACAGACTAAAAATGTATGTGTTAGATATGTGATGATAATTTATTCTTGTGGAAACAGTTTTGAAATATATTAATTCAATTTCAATAGTTCAAACAGTTCTGGTGATCTCTTCCAACTTGCATCAGGTTAGCATTTTGTCCTTGATTATAATGAGATAGGTATTAGGCCAAACAAGCAATTTCTCTCGACGTAAATGAAAGAGTACTGCATTATAGTATCATTTCGCACATTTATATTAACATTCTTCTTTTAATATAATTACTTTGCTAAGATAAACAACCTCTTTCTCCTTGATAAAAACAGATTGATTTCCTCTAAATTTAAACCAAGGGATACATGACAAATATATCAGAAGGGAAGAAGTTGTCAGAACCAGACACACTGACATATTATTTCTTTCATAAGGTTCTCTTTGGTAATATGGACATATCTTCTGTCCAGTAATGAATGCAAACCAATAATTTAAAAGAAACTATGATACAAATAGTTTATGAAAGACAAATAAATTGCCTATGTATACACTATGGGTAAACTCTTTAGTGATATCCCACACCTACATGAAAATCTGTGAAGTGCAATGCAGCCTTCCAGTATCTCAGCAGAATTCTATTTTTGGACAGCTTGCATTTATTTTGAAACACAGTACTTCTTTTAGCTTCCAATAGGTTTATATTGTGAGTAAATAGAGACTGTCTGGTAAAGGCATCAGGAAGCAACATAATTTTCAATTTTCAGAACCAGTAATCCACATCTCCAATCTCTACTGCTATGCATGCATAGATGAAGCTGTATGTCTGTTGCTAGAATTAGTATAATAAAGCATTTGGAACTATACCTACAAAACAGCTTTTAAAAATCTATACTTCTGTTTGATACTTTTCTTTATTGATTCAGATTCTTAAAATGGCTTAGACTAACAAGAACAACAATGTGTTGTAAATTCTTAGTACCACATCCTCCAAATTTATCTTCAATGGAACTAGATGTGAAGGAAGCCGAATGGATGGATAAACCAACAACAAGGTCCAGGGCCTGGATGACTCTATGTAGAATTAAAATATTAATTAGGAAGGGAACTATAATTTGCAGGACTGACATCTATTTTATTTAACTCACATGTATCAATGGGGGGCAATTAGAATTCAATTAAAATATTCACTTTTATTACTTCCCTGACTGACCTTGAAGTTAATGCCTGTTTTATTTAATTGCATCATCTATGAATAAATGTTAACCCTAGAATGTTATGGCCCATTATTTTCAATGCATTTTTAACTCCCCAACTGAACTACATCCATCAAATTATTATGTGCTGCCAAGAGAGCAAGTGGGACTCTATTTCTTTGAGATAGACTAATATATGATAACAAAAACATCTCAAAAATCTGATAATGCTGTTTTTGACAGTGTTCAGTAAAAATAATTATGCTTTCAATTCCAGTTTTGTAGTCTAGTTTGACTGTAAAATCAGTAAGCAATAGCACAAATGGTATAATCACTTCAAAGTAATTGCTACTCCATCTGTAATTTCTGATAAATCCACTGACAGGAGCAGAACTCCTTCCTACAGATATCAACAGTGGTTGCAGAATGCTCTTATCACAGCCACAAGACAAGTGTAGAGAACTGCAGCAATGTCAAAAGATTGGGACAAAAATTCATGGCTTTGTTCTGTGGTTAAAAAAAGAACATTACTAAAAGGCATTTCACAACTGTTGCAAACGAACCATATTTTAAATAGTTCACTTTGTACATATGCATTAATGGAGCATGAGGCCCTCACCTGAGGGGCAACTACCTGATATTACTTGCATTTATCAAGACCATTAGAAATCCAAGTTATATTTTCATGGCATTACATTCAGCTAAAAAGTCCACATTCTAAAGCCTTATCTGACAAACAAGAACATGTTTTATATATGTTCAGAATTTTAAAATCGTCTGGATTTTTGAGAAAGTCTTTTAAATTAAAAATTCCATTTTCACTTCTTAGTAAAATTTCAAATAAATAAAAATAAATCATAATTACTGGTTTCAAAAAATGTTGGTATATAAAGGTCTTCTGAAAGCTACATTGAACCAAACTCTAACCCATAATATGTGAACACATTGTAAAAGAATCACTACCACACATACATCAATAAAGTATGAGTTAACCATTATCTATGGATCATATAGGGGGGAAAAAACTCCAGCCTTTCCTCTATAATCAACCCTACAATTCAAAACTTTAAACTTGTTATCAGTGAATTCTTCCATAAAATAAGGTAAAAACAAATCTCCAAAATTGATATTATCATATTCTTCTTGAAATATCATATTCATAGGATTAGGATAGGCTTTTGGAGAAAAAAAACCCACCTATTTTAAAGGTACAGGAACATGAAGTTCCCTTTTATTCCCTGACTTCTTGAGAAGTAATATGGAGAAGAGTAGTAACTGCCATCACTATGAATGTAAGGGACTAAGACTTAGCTTCTGATGATGTAGGGCTGTATAATCTTCAAAAAAGTTTCTGGAGACATCCTAATCAGCTGCTCACCAAGAGTAGAATTATTTAGAATTTTGAATGAGAAAAGAGGCAATGAAAGACTTTGGTTTTCTGGAATCAAAACTAGTTTCTTCTCAATCTCTTTATCATAAAGAAAACAGGGTT
The DNA here is from genome assembly GCF_963513975.1 of Fringilla coelebs. Lineage (NCBI taxonomy): Eukaryota > Metazoa > Chordata > Aves > Passeriformes > Fringillidae > Fringilla > Fringilla coelebs. The sequence continues at coordinate 29,727,876 of NC_140034.1, forward strand.
AACAATAAGATCACAGGACCTGTAAGGTAAAGAAATACATATAGAAAGCAAAAGAGTATAAAAGATAAAGCAACCCCCATCTTAGAACTGGAACAGAGAAAATAGGACTATTTTTGAAGGTAAACGCTATTTAAACTCTATTTTAACTGTGTCTTTTTTTTTTTTTCTAAGTTAGCAATAAAAAATCAGTGATTTTTGAAAGGAGAGTCAGGCACTATTCTTTACACGGTACAGAACACAGGAGAATGTTTCTACTAACACAGGAAAAGCTTGTACACAACAGCATTAGCTGGTAACACAGAATTACTAGGTAGGAGTGCAGGAATGTGTTATAACCTTCACCAACTAGAAATGCACATGCCACACAGATATTCTTGAACTCTAAATCTATACCTTAAGTTGCCTTGAGGTAAATTATTCCTGTTGTCATATTTAGCTTTCATTTCTCTGAAGAGCTGGGAAGTGAACTTTTTATCTGATAGCATAATTTGACAGGTTCATTCTTAACTTCCTCAAAACTTTCACACATGAAAGACTGTGTTAACAATGGTGAACTGGATGGATTCCTTGGATTTCCTTATAAAAAAAAATTGTAAAAACTGCTTAATTTTTGTATAAAAATAATGAAAATTACAATAAATCATTGGTATTACTGCACCTCTAAAAGATTTGAGATTAATATACTTCTAATTTATTTTATGAAAGAGGAAAATTCATGTGACTTCATTATGCATCTACTTCTCTTTTTCCCTGGCCCTTTTTATTCTTTCTTTTTTTTTTCTTTCTCCTTTTTTTCTGGTATGTGATAATTTATCCAGTGTGGGATTTGTAAGGGGATGGAACCTGTAGACATACTTGGTATAGTAACTCTTCTCAAGCTAAGTAATACTAAGTGATAAAGTTAAAAGACATTAATCCCAAAGTGGTTCTAGCATATGTTCCCAGTGCAGTTTAACTGTGATCTCAGTTTATCTTCCTTCTTGAACATTCTTCAAGTATGTTCTAAACTAGGTTAGTCTGATGTCATAAAATTTTAGAATTCTGAGAGGTAAAAGGACCTAAAACTTTTTATCGAAGCAATATTGTCTACAATCTCTTGTGGTTTTTTTTAAACATCAAAGATGTTTGTGTTCTAGTTATATCTAGGATTCAAAGCAATTTAGCTCTGTCATTTCAAGAACAGAATCCTCAAAAAATCTTTGAAGAAATTTTTACTGTTTTATCAGATAACAAGGCAATATTTCCAATCAGATTCTTTTACAAAATCCCAGCATCACAGGATGGGTCAGGTTGGAAGGGACCACAGTGGGCCATCTTGCCCCAACCTCCCTGCTCAAGCAGGGTCATCCTTGAGCACGTGGCACAGGATTGTGGCCAGGCAGCTCTTGAATATCTCCAGTGAGAGAGACTCCACTGCCTCTCTGGACAACCTGTTCCAGTGCTTGGTCACTCATGCAGTAAAGAAGTTCTTCCTCAAGCTCATGTGGAACTTTCTGTGACTCAGTTTAGGCACATTGTCTCCTGTCCTGTTGCTCAGTACTACTGAGGAGAGGCTGGATCCATTCTCTCTCTTCCCCCACTTCAGAAATGTATACTGAGATGAGTTAGTCATCTCACTCATCTCTTCTTTTCTCAGCCTTTCCTCAGAGATATTCCACACCCTTAATCACCTTTGTCACCCTCCACTCGACCACTCCAGGAGCTCGCTGTCTCTCTTGTCCTGAAGAGCCCAGAACTGGACACAGCACCCCAGGTCAGGCCTTACCAGGGCTGAGCAGGACAGGATCCCCTCCCTCAACCTGCTGCCAATGCTCTTCCAAATGCAGCCCAGGATCCCATTGGCCTCCTTGCCCACAAGGACACACTGCTGGCTCACGGACAGCTCGGTGTTCGCCAGGACCCCCAGGTCCTTCTCCACAGAGCTGCTTCCCAGCAGATCAGCCCAGCCTGTGCTGGTGCATGGAATTATTCCTCTCCAGGTACAGGACGCTGCATTTGCCCTTGCAGAATTTCAGAAGGTTCTTCTCCAAAATGTTGGTAGTTTAAAAGAGATTGTGGAAGAATTGTATAATTGCTGAAAAATAGCATTAAACTACTTTTCATCAAATGCAGCAAGTGGTTAATCTCATTTAAAGTAGTGACTGAGTCAAATTCTTCTCAGGACTTTTAATGGGCCTAAAAAACTTAAATACAAAGCTATTAAAGTTTTGGTTCATATAGGCACATATATATGCCTTTCCTGATACAATTTTTTTGCGCAGAATATCTTAAGAGCATTGTTTGCTTATTAATCTATTTAATTCAAATTGTTCAACTGATCTAGCATCACATGAATACAAATATGTCTTAATAAAAAGATATGTGTATTTTTTCCCTATTATAGAATTCTGGTATTTCATTCTTTGAACAGTTCTAATTCTAGTAAGCTTTGTGGAAAATAATTGAAATTTCATTCTGTGGAAGAGAAAGAGGTGTGGTGCAACTAGAAAAATTTGTGTCATTTTCATTAAATACAACCCCATGCAGACAAGTTATTAACTTTTTAAAAAGTCACAATCCCCAAGTGGATCAACAGAGGTTTCTGACAGCAAAGATCAATAGATCTGCTGCAAAAGGGTGAAAGGCCAGAGCAGAAATAAAGGATCAGACTAGGACAAGAAGTCCTGCAAAACTTCAACTCATAGTGACCTGAAAAGCAAACATCTATGGTTCTAACTACACAGATATGTCTTTAAAGCGTTGAGTTTATGTTCTGTTTCAGCACGTAAGTCTGTAAAGTATTTGGGCATCTAGAACTTTAATTGTATCAAACAATAAAGAGCAGCAAGTATATATTCTAGTATTAAAAATATACCACTTGTACGTCTTGATTTTCATATTGTTGAGATTATTTCTGCTTTTGACATCTCTTACTAAGCTCTCTTCCACTATTTTTCAGCTCCAAGTTCTGACTATTCTTCTTTTTCACTATAGCCCATGCTTCCTTTCCTGGTTCACTTTAAATGCCTAATAGTGCGCTCTTAGCCTGCTGCTTCCATTTAAATTTCCTTTAGATTATGTGATCTCCCCAAAATGCAGAGTGATCTTTCCACTTTTAAGCCATCTCTCTCCTACTTTGTCTCTCTGTGGCATCTCCTTAACAGCACTCAACAATAATATCAGCTTTCAACAACTTTTCTGTTTTCAGGCACTGTCCCTTACTCTTCCCTCTAACTCCTGTTATCTTTTATGACAACAACATCCCTCCCATTTTCCAGTGTATAGGCTCAGAGTTAGAGAAGAGGGAATCTTATTTCTCTCTAATTTGTTTCTAAACTGACTTATGCTAAATCTCATTTCTTCCTTTTCTGTAATACAATTTATTTTCAAACATTTCTTTATACTTAATATATGCACTAAAATCTCTTTCTGAAACCTCATCTTACACTGGCAACAAAGTATATGTCATTCATATACAAGCATCAAGGCAAGTACCACTCTAAATGCAAAGATTATTTTCTCATCTTATTTTCCTTAACTTTCAACTATTCAACTATGAATCAAACTTTTTGTTTAAGTCCATTACTAGTTCTCTTTTCTCTTCCTCATTTCTTTTGCATCACATCTTAAATCCCAAGCCAATTTTTTTTTGACTTTCAGTCTTGCATACAATTTCCATTTATTTGTACTGATTTTTTCCTGTGTGAAACATTTCTGCCAGGAAAAGAAATGGCTTGAGATAAAATGGCTCTGTTTTTATAAGTGTTCCCAAGTCTTTTTATGTAATGTCTAGTGAATAAACAGGTGTGGTCTCTTTTTAATTTTTTATCATAAATAACACAAATTATGGAGATAAATGGGATGGTAGACAAATATATAGGGAACAAGCCTAGAGAAAAAGTGTCAAATGCACTTAAACTCTAAAGAGCCAACTAAGTTTCAGAAGATTTGTCTGAAAATTCAGTCACAACATCATATGCTAGCTTTTTTCAAAGGGGGAAAAGGCTAATAGGAACATCTTTCCCAAAGTACATTATAGGTAATTTATCAAATTTATAATCTGAAAAAACATTAAAACTAAAATTAATCAGAAGTGATCATATGTGTAAGCAAGATAATACTTCAACATTGCACAAGGATAATTTTTCTTATAAAAGTTTAAGGCTAGTTTTAGAATACATTATTACTACCAGAATAGATACACATTAAAATTTGACAGGACTTGAAAAATATTATCAGTCATTTTATCTTTTACTTCAAATTATGATAAACAGAATAAGTGTTCAGAAAACAAGTTAAGTGTTTAAAAGTAGATGTGGCACTTGGCGATATGATTAAGTGGTTACAGTGCTTGAAGGTGGGACTTGATGACCTCAGAGTTCTTTTCCAACCTTAATGTGTTTTTCACATTAATAAAACAGAATGTTCTCAAGAGCAAATGTTGTGAAGACAGTCATAGATTCTACTACAGCTCTACTGTCTGGTAGCTGTACAAGGAAGAAAGCAATGGAGTGATCACCTGTAAATTAACTGAATTGACTAAGAATAATGTAAATGTTTAATTAACTTAGCAATAAGCAAGTAAACAATCCTTACTGTACAATATATAAGAAAGCAAATTATATCTCATATTGATTTAATAACATTATTAAATTCCTTCTATGTTATGTTTGTGAATGGTCTGAGAATTTTTAAAAAATATTTGGAGGAAGCAAGTGTCTTCCCCTGTGATGACAAGATCCTTCAGTTTCCTCAAAATTACTTTAAAATTGCTCAGTAATAAAAACTCATTTTCAAAGAACACTGTTCCTCTCCATTACACAGACGATGTGCTCAGACAAAACTCACAACCAACAATTTTACTTCAGAATATGATCTGCCATTGCAGCCAACTTGCAGAAAGGTTAGTAATAATCTTTCTATTCAAAGAGAGAGCTCTGCCCTCCATGCAGTCGTGGTTCCTACAGAGGAGGTTCCTTGCACCCACAAAAAAGCAGATCCTGCTGATCACCTATATGCAGCCACAAAAACACTGGAGCCTTTACAAGGGCAGAAGCAAGCACAGACTTGTGGTTTGGAAGAGTCAGCTAGAAGTGGGATGGAAAGATTGACCTTTTGGCAGCAACTATTAGATCAGTTTATCTCTATGCTAAATTACAGCCTTCAGAGCTTAACCAGGAACTGTGTGGCACTAGGTCTCTTTTAATGTAGGTCTTTACATGTAAATTTTACCTCAGTGAAAACTAATGGGAGTATGGCTATCAATTTCAGTCAGTCAGGATTTCACTTCTGTACACTAGAGGCATACAAATAAACAGTTAACATAGACACCTAGGTGACTGAGTTTAAATAATAGATTCATTATAAAAAGAAGCAATATTCTCTCCTTTTCAATTAAAAAGTCATATACAAAAACATACACATCCCTCAACTATCAGGACAGTGGATCCCATAAATAACAGTAGTATACCTATTTTCTAGAGCATGGGAAGCAAGCATCAATACCTTCTCACACCAAAGGAGGTTCATGTTAAATATACTTACTACAGACAGCTTGTTTTAGTGAAGGAACTTTGGATTTCCTGACAGACAGGAGATGGCCCTGGCTCCCTAAGTACTCATTACTCCATTGGGAAATAGCCTGCATAAGTAACTAAGGCTCATATCACTTTAAAAATTAGGTTTCCACAGACCCTGTGATTTCAACTCTACTCATGGCTGGGGAAGTAGAATGCCTACAGGCACTCATAGCAGATGGACCTACAAGTAAAGAACATAGTCATGAAATAAAAGAGCTCCACTTCATATGCAGACTGATCAGCCCTGTTTCAGTTTCAGCTTTTATTATTGTTCAAGAGTTGAACAGCACTATATTATAATTTCTTTCCTGTGGTCCAAAGAGCAGCTAGAACTTAGAAACATAATTTAATAATTTAATCAGAGTTTATCTTTTTCAAATATATGTTTCAATTACCTAACCACAGAATTTTTTCAGGTATGAAATTAAATAATTAAGGATTAGTTTACTATAACCAAACTGGGAAGAAGCTGCAATGTATAAAGCAAAGAAATGCATATTAATCCCCTAAAAGATAGGAATTTGAGTTTATATTCTGATTTTGACTGAAACATTGAAGAAGCAATTCCACACAACTGTGCATTCTCAAGGCAACAATGTGCCTTTAGAAAACTTAGTATAAATGCTACTTTTGAAACATCAAGAAAATCTAGAAACATTGTGGGAAAACCTACTTTAACTACATGACATAAAACCAACTTCAAGTACATTCTCATATATATGAGAAATGAAGTCTGCCATATCTTAAAAAGTACAGAGGTGCTTAAGTTCTAGTGTTAATACTTAACAAGATTTAGGTATAGATAACTATATAGGTAAACTGAAAGTAAATAAACTTGAACATCAAATTTTACTAAGGATCATATTGTAAGAAACTCAAACATCCTTCCAAATGTAACCCTCCTCTTTCCCTCACTTCCAAATTTGTATTACACCTTGTACTGCAGTGGAAACAATTTGCTTTAGAATGAGACACAGTTAAGACCAGTATATAAAGTCATCAAGATTTAAAGTTGAATCTGCTATATGCATACTCTGCAAGTTAATTAGTATTAATTAATCTGGAAGACACAACCAAAAGGAAGGAGATCAAAAATGCGTCTTCTTATTGCATTACAATAGTTAAACAATTGTTCTATTACACAGTGCTATATTACACTGTGTCACATGAAAAATGGCTATAACTGGAATTTCAGGTGCACACATATTAGAAACAATCAGTAATAGCTTCAATTTTAGCTGATACTGAGTAACCCATTTCTGAATTTCTGGATTTCCACTCAAGAGGGGTATATTTCAAAGATAAAAGTATGATGTATCATACAGGCATCTTTAGCAGCAAGAAAATGGCACTGAAGATAAATATTCAGAAGTAGCTTTTATACATATATATAGTGCTCAGGTTTGCTGCTAGATCATGGAATGTTTTTCTCTCATCATTAAAGCTTTTGAAATACACTCTAAAGGAAAGAAAGCTGATCTACTTATAGATCAACAGAAGGCATGTGAAAAAGGTTGCTAACAATACTTTTTTTGCATATAAGTGAGAGCAATTGGCATCCCATCTGGAAAACTACACTACTCTGAGATAGAAAACTCTTGCCACTGGCAAGGTTTATGGTATTAATTTGTAATGGTGGATTTAGGGAAATGTACTAAACTAATGCTCATTTACTTGCATAATTATGTGTTTTCTCCATAAAACGACAGGCTTTTACCTCGTCAATACCGGCACTGAGTTAATGGAAAACAGGACAAGGCGGGTGTACAAGTATGCCAGCGCCGATGAATGTCAAGCTCAGGTTACAGATTTGCTTCTTGCATTAACAACTGTACAATGTATCACCTAATGCATTACCCTTCAGACTCTTAAATCTGTTATTTGAAATATTTTCATTGCAGTTTAGCTTTGATTATTAATCTAAAAGGCAAAAAGTTAAACTGTATCTTATCTTCTTTGCCACTTGATATGTTAAACAGCCTTCATACCTTAAATCCACTTTAATAAGGCATGCAATTATTAAAGCATTACAGAATGGCCCCAGAGCACAAAAGCTCCATTAAATTTGCTTACATCTAATTACGTCTGCCTGAGGCAGGTGAGAAATTGACTCTGATAAGATCTTTCTTTTACCTGTAGCCAAAAAATTAAAAAGGAAAAATAACTCGGAGTGATTTTCTATCTAATTGCTATCTACAAGTATTTATGGTATTCGCTCTTCCAATGAATAGCCCACAAAGCACTCTTTGTGCACTAACCAGTGCATTTTAAGTTTTTTTAAGGCTGTAGAATACAAAAGACAAGCTTATCTTGCTGCAGGCATGACAGGTCATCAATGTTGACTATTTGGGAAACAGTTTTATCTATTATTTAAATAATATATTTTCTTTAAGAAAATAATTCTGATGTGAAAAAACATGCTACATATGCTTTGTGCACTTCATTTTTTTCTACACATCAGCATAAGCAAAGAACACATTCTATTTTATTGAAATATAACATAAATATATATATATATACTTTACATGGCCTGAAAACAATTATTTTAGAAACTTTTTTCCCCCCAATTTAAAGCCAAGTGTTTTGTAGAAACAGTAGAAAACATGGTATCCAATTGCTATATATTTGTAACTGACCTCCCAAAATTGAGGAAAATGCAAATAAATTACATTGCTTGTTAGCTGTAAATGAATGAGGGCATGTGGTATTTCTAATCATTCTAATCCTCCTCTCAGCCCTAGCAGATCCTACAGAACAATGGAGTGAGACCATCACAGTGGCCATGTAAAATCTAGTTAGAAACTATACCAGATAAAGAGAAAGAAATAGATAATTTTAAAAAAATTAATTTAATCCATCCAGTCTAAAGGGATTATTACTCAAATCTTGGTTAACAATGAAGGAGAAATTATTTTATTATAAAGCATTCTTTGAGAGCAATAGAGATTAGGTATTTGATAGGAAACTTGCCCAGGTAAACCAGACATTGGACTTCTAATGACAGATTATGCAACACTATTTTCCAAATATACATCTTTAACCACTGATGCCTCTTGTATGATACAAACCACTGTTTGCTACAGTGGACCACAAGTTTATAGCCAACCCCAAAACAAAAGTTACTTTGGTCACATTTTATGCTTAAAAACTTAATGCTACTCTGAAACAGAAAAATGCATAGGGGCCTGAAATGAATATATTGCATTATTAACATGTTTCTCATGTTCACCTTAGGCTTTTAGAGCACATCATTCCATAAGCCTTCTTATAAAACTTCATTTGACCTTGCCTTTACATTCAAGCAATAAACAGGTTAGCTTTCATATTGACTTGCTTCAAGTTTTGTAACTTCATTTTATATTCCTGATAATGAAAAGACGTTGATTTTCTGGTATGCTAAGCAACTACATTTTAAATATTAAAAAAAAATTAGAGGCAATGATTAATTATTTCTGTTTGCTCTTATGAGTTACCAACTCCAAGTCTGATGTTACATAAAATATTTTGGAGTCATAATTATATCTTGTTTGATATTAACTTGATGTATTTCTATTAAAACTTTCACGGTTGCTTTATAATATTGTCTAGTCACAAGCCTGTATCATCTATAAATGACAATACTGTGAACTACTGAATTATACATGCATCTTTACTGCAAATCAAAACCAAACCAGAACAAAAAAAATATGAGAGGAATTTAATGACTATGTTAGGAAGAACTGCTTTCCAGCTTTTCCATTCTCCTTTAAGAATGAATTGCATCCTGTTAAATTAATTATTCAGACATCACAACTGGTATTGAGCCATTTTTTATAATTTTCTTGATATTAACATTTAGTATCTTAAAGCATGCAATAAAAGTCCTGTTTTCCTCTGTTATGTTGTGGATTTGTCCGTGGGAAATTTCAGTAGACAATATTGCTCAGAATCTGAATACATACCAAAAGCTGCCACTTTTATGATTATGGCTTGAATGTTAGATGATATCATTTCTTTAAGCAGTATTTCCTGGTTCCAATGCCAGAGGTAAGCAAAAGGCTGAAGATTAAGCCTTCTGCACCTTAAAAACAAACAAAAAAACAAGATAAAGCCTAGTATAATGCTTTTACACAGTATCATTAATGTAAAATTGATGAAAATGTCTTTCTTTTCCTATCCTGAAATAATTTTTCTTCTATAATTTCAATTACAATACTTAACTATTCGCATGTTTCATTATAAACATTAAGTCTAGTATATCTTAAAAATAAATAAATAAACTTGTTCTGACTATGATTCATCTACATAGGATGCAACTCACTGAGGTAAACAGATCTGCACAGGAATGTAAGTAAAGCCATTACAAAATGTGCTCCTAAACCTTTTGGGATGCAAAGCAATTAGCACCTTAGGAAGCCATCACTTTTGTGAACACAGCTAAGGACAAAGTTACTGCTCTGTGATATATGTGGCACATGTCACTAGTACAATATGCTGAATTTGTTGCTGTGATTTGGATCAACACCCAAGGAAAAGAATCATTCAGGAAAATATATACAGCTTGTGATACAAATTAACAACTTGTTACTGTAAAGTTAATAATTTGTTTTGATACATATCATATATAGACAGCATTTGATACACAGCCTTTGATTGTTTATCAAATTAGAGAATCACTAATTTGCATTATTGATAGGTAACACTTCTATAAATTGTCAAGAACCATCAGTTGGTGATTAAATGTGTAAGGTCTCTGAAAAACTTAAACATTTAACTATGGGACTAGTTTAGACTCCTTAAGATTTACATTTATTTGTCAATTATCATGTTTGTCCTAATACATTTCTCACATATACGGGCATTCCTCCCTATCAGATAGACCCACTAGTATGATTGGGAAGACTATATAGTTAAATGTATGTTAAATGTTGACATGTAAGTGCATAGTTAGCACCCAAATAATCTGACTGGTTTTCTTAATACTTTGATACGCTTTAACAGAGCACTAAGTTTTGTAATAGAACTATTTAGCAGCTCTGAATGCAAAGTAGTTACTTATGTGCCTAAATTCAGCTAAAAAATTAGCTGAATTAATTGGGATGGCTCATATGAAACAACCTTATTGCAAGGGCTAAATCCACTGATCAATGTGAAGTATTTTACTTTACAAGCTCAGAAATAATCATGCCTGTTTGAAATACTGTGATTTCCTGTCAATCTCTTAGCTGTGGTAAAGCTGTAAAACAATCAGCAAAAGCAATCTTTTTTTTTTATCCTACTAACACGTGAGGCAATTATTAAAATGTTTAAGTATGAAGGAAAAGAAAAAGGAGTTATTTCTGACTGCAATTTATCTATGTAAACTGTAAAGAAAACAAACGCACTCTGTAACTTGCTGACGTGAGCTGAGTTGGCATGCCATTAATTTCACCATTGTTACAGCTCATAAATGATTCCAGATACTTGCTTTCATCATCAACAAATCATTAATGAAATAATGAAACTATAATTAATTTTTAACACAGGTGGTTTTGCAGTTCATCAGATATATACAGTGAAAATCTTTTTTCAGATCAAATGTTGGCCTGCATAACAGACACAACTACGATTCCATAATGCTCTTTTTTAATTAAGACTATTAAAAGAATCACAATTTACATAGACTTTTGAGCACAATAGGAATGACAAATGGGAGCTCCTTATTAATAATAACAAATTTTAGATTTAAGGAATAACGAAAGATGTGCTCAGAAAGATTCTCTTCTAATTCCTTATAACAAGTCACAGGATGTTCCTCTATATCAAAAGACATGAAAAACAGAGGGACTTGACCACAACACTTTAGTCATTGAAACTGACTGACCTTCCTGTTGAAATCAAAGAACTGAACTTACTCAACTATTTTCATACCAAATCTCCGAGTATTTTCAACAGATGAAGAGAGATCTAAAGAGCAGTCAAAAACCCTGGTATAGTTTCTAATAGAATTTTACTAATGAACACATGGTTTCGGGGTGTGGGGAAAGAAGAAAAATAAGAGAAAAAAAGAAATACCTATATTAATTAATAGAATGCATTTGGTATCATAGAGCATGAGAAATCAGGCAACTGTCTCTGCTTTAAAGTTGAGTTAGAAAACAGACAAGTACTCTCCAGAATGTGTGTTCTGAAAAAGATTAGCATTTTCTTACACATCTTCCACTCGAACTCTCTGGTAGTCAGAAAGAATGGCTCCCACAGATACACCCTCTACTCCTTCTTTGTCCTGAAAAAAGACATGGAATATCAGTGACACAGTATATAATTTTTTATGCTGCAGAGATTCAATATCTCTACTTGCAAAATCAACCAAGAATAATTATTTCTTCTGTGTCCAGCACACAGAACAGAATAGGCTGAAATGCAGTTCTGCCACAGAAGGGAGCAGCTCAGCTCAGCTGACACGGTTATTATTCTAAGGCAGTCTACTTGACTCAAGTACCATTCTAGAGAAGAAATAACCAAGGTAACTGAAAAGTATCAGATGTAACAGATTATCCTGAGGTTTTCCAGACATCCCAAAAATTCCTTCCAGCTTTTGCCTGTAAGTGACAGGTTAGCTAGTCCACCTACAAATAATTACCAGCAACATACATCATACAATTAACTGAATTCTTAGCATTTTCCATGGTACACAGCACAAGAGAGTGTGAGATTACTCTTTTTATCTTAACACCAGAACAAGAAAACTCACAGGAAACTTACTCAACATCATCTTTTAAAAATTCTGCTATAAAAAAAGGGTTTTCCAAGACACATTTTCTCTGTTTCATTTAAATTACCTGAGCCAACAAATGGCACTTTATCTTTTCTTGTAAACCCACTGAGAATGTAACATTTCAAAATGCACATAGTTCTAGAATTTTGTAAGATCTTGCATTTTTAAATTGCTTGAATCCCAGTGAACATGCTGAACTTTCTTTTTTTAAATTTTGCTCCATATAGACTTCGGTTAAAGTTGCTTTCCTCTTTTAATCGAGGTCGATCATAACTACACACCATGATTTACTTTCTGGACCTGCTCCAAATCCTGTGAAGTTTGCAGCAAGATTTTACAACAAAATTTTCAGTTATATACCTGTTGATGCATCCTGCCCTGCCTCTCTCTTTTGTCCAACTCTATGATCTCAGAAGTCCTGCTAAGCCTTGGCCAAGCTAGCTGAGCATTGAAGTGCCCCTTGACTGTATCAGCAGGACGGTGAAGCATTGCTGACTGTACCGGGAGTTTCTGCCTGTTCAAAAAATTCTAACTGCAACATGTGCATCAGCTGCCCAACCAAGATGGGCAACAAAGGATAAGCTGCTATCCTTGGCAATATGGGAAAAAAATTTTCCTGAATCATAGTTTAAGCGAAATGGCAGCATTGTTACAAAGTTCAAAATCAAATCAGTCTTTCCCTGATGGGTTGCTGAATTTAAATTTCAGTTCCTGTTTCTTATCAATAAAATTATGCAGGAGGTGTTTTATTCCAAATTATAGTATAGGGAAAAATGTTCTGGTTTATGCCTGTCTGGGATAATCTTCCCTAATCTATCATCTTAATCCTTACATTGATTCTCACCTCGTATTTGCCCAACAAAATTCCTAAGTTATTCACACCCAATATACATTTCAGGTACAAGAAATTGTATTTATCAAAATTCCTACATATAGTAATCTAAAAAATACATCACTATTTAAATTATGTACTTCCCCATGTCATTAATGGATAGATCCATTAATATGAAGCTTAATGCCAAATCAAACAGTGTTCAGGTTGATGCTTCTCACATATCCAGAAGTAGCAGCAGTGAAAAAAATTTGTTTTAGTTTTCACTTTACCCAATGATGGATCCAATAATTTTTGTCATAATTATTATTACGAGTATCCATACAATATTATTTCTGCTTCCCTTTGAGCTTTCACTGCAATATTTCAAAGCTCTCATTAGAATAAAGGTAAATCACAGATACTTCAAGTTACGCAACTCACCCATCTACAATAACATTGGTTAAAAAGTTAACACAGTTGTATAAGCAGAGTTTTCTTTAAATAAATATGATGAATTGATTCATGAAGCCTTTTTGAATCTTCAAATATTTCTAAAGTGTATTGTCTGTACTCCTTTATTTCATGCTATTTTGATATACAGTCTACCTGTACTGCTAAAACTGCACTTAAATTGCATTCTTCAACATTCTTTTTAAAATGGTTAGAAAGTTGTGTAACAGACTTGGAAAACATGACTGATGTTAACAAGATAAATACTGTTTGTTTTTATTTTTATGTAAAAATAATAACCGCAGCAATTCCTCCAGAATGTCCTCTGTCACAATGTGCAGACATCAACCAATATGTCCAAAAATATTACCTATATTTTTGTTTATGTTATTAATCCATCACAGTTCTAAGTCACCAGAGGCAAAGTATGCCACCAGCTAAGTTCAGTAAGTAATGTTTTTGAAGTGTCTGATACAAACAAACAGAAGGGTATACAACTGCTGTCTCACAGGTAGATTAATCTCTATGGCCATATAAATCCACAGATCGTCTGCAGTTTTCCACATTCCTTCATCACAGAATAGTTGAATGCTTGAGTCAAAGGCCCATACAACCCGGCCTTGAACATTTCCAGTGATAGGGCACCTACAACTTTTCTGAGCAACCTGTTTCATAACACATGCGTTTCTCTTACCTCATAAAAACAAATAGATGATGTTCATTATCATAATAATATTTATTATAGCGCATGGCAGATCGGTAGTTACCACAATATTTTCATTACATATATTTGCACTATGTACATTCTTCTTTCTCTAACAATGGGAAATAAATAGGTGGATGTGAGATATTACAGAGTAAGTATATTAAGAGATATTATGGAGTAAGTATATTACAAACTTCAAAAATCGATGGTACTCTCATAATAAACAAATATCGAGTGAAATCTTATTTCCCAAATAGACAGATTTACAGAATCTCCTGCTCATCCATGAAGATGGCGACTGACTTGCCCAATACACTTTTAACAAGCTCACAGAGCCATAAAAATATTTTTTATTAATTCTGTTTTTCAAGTTCTGACAAAATATATGCATCAGCAAAGATACTTGCTAGGAAAACTCCCTCAAATTAAAAAAAAATAAAGTAAATGGAAGCAGAGACTTAAATGTTTTGTTCTTATACAAATACAGTACTTCTATACTAAAATGATCTATTGCACAAACCTACTTGTTTGGGACTTAAAAAATTCTAGTCATGAGTCCCAGGAAATTTCATAACCACCCTATGATCATGGAATTTTAAAATCCTCAGAAGGTCACATAAGGTATACTAAATGACTATTGAAACAATGGCCCAAACTTGAAACTAATGCATCAAGAAGATTTCTCATAGGTTTTGTTTTGAGGTTGTTTGGGTGGTTTTTACTATACAAATCTGTAACACATTGGATGTGCATGATTATGAATGCATATATACATAGGTCCACAAGAAAACACAAACAGGTACATGTGTATGCAATATATCTTGATGTGAGTAATGTAAAAACAAGGCTATTATTGGCTGCTTGCTTACAACTTATGTTAAACTGATTTAAATAATAACATAGAAGATTGTCTGCACTTATTCTGGTTTATTTCCTTTGATAATACGTAAGTTTTAATTGTCTTTTGAAATGGCAGTATATCATGTCATTTTGCAGTTGTGGTTAGAACTCATGTTTAAAACTTTCTCACAAGTATTTATTTATTGCCATCTCTTTTCATTCAGTTCTTCTCATGGTAAACACCAAATATAAACTTTCATCACTGTCTAGACAATAGCTTCCCTGAGGAGAAACACCAGTGTAACTAATATATGCTTTGCAATGGGAGAACTAGTTAATAACTTAAATTCAGTGAAACGGAATGAAGTCAATCCCCTCATTTTGTCCAGTTCAACAAATGAGGGCTGGAGTAGTACAAATTCAAGAAATAAGAAGATTTAAAAGGAAGAAGGATAGAGCATGAGGTAGAACAGAAAAAAACTATGGTCTGATAACCTTCATAAACTCCTCAACTGGATAAAGCTTAC
The DNA here is from genome assembly GCF_963513975.1 of Fringilla coelebs. Taxonomy (NCBI): domain Eukaryota; kingdom Metazoa; phylum Chordata; class Aves; order Passeriformes; family Fringillidae; genus Fringilla; species Fringilla coelebs. The sequence continues at coordinate 29,743,507 of NC_140034.1, forward strand.
ATAAAGGCTTGTGCCACAGTATATTCAGCTCAGCAGTTGAAGCATGCAAAGAGTACTAAAAGCTACTTCTTTCCTGGACTCATTCTTTGGTATTGAAAGAGTTATTAGACACCTTGCAAACAGACAGATTTGTTTGACTAAGAGTTGATAGCGGTTAGCAGAGAATCCATCCCAGAATCAATAGTGCCGTCACTTTTAATGTGGAATCTGATCAGGTTTGGTACCATTAAAAGCATGTTCACAAAACTCCACTCAGCAAGGGTAAACCAAGCTGACATCTTCTGGGAAATATCAGGGATTTGCGCTGAAGGAAGTGAGTTTGGGAAAATTCAGAAGGAAAGATGTTACATACTGTATCATATCAAAAGTAACAGATAACAGAAAAAAAACATCTGAGGAGAGTTAATATGAAAAGGTGTTTTTTTCCTTAGGTTGAGTGGATTTTTAAATTATTATTTTAAAAGCATCATATACTGTTAATTTAAGAGATGATTTACCTATGTTAAACATTACTAATATGTTTCTAGTGCAAGAGGTTACTCTAAAATAAAAATAAACTGCTTCTCTGGAATATTTGGATAATTCAGAGAGCACTTATACTCAGTACAATACCCTCTGTCACAAAGCCTTACAATACAAAACATGCAATGTGCATATAAAACCAGATGCCAAACACAAATGTACACAGATGCTAACAAAGCTTTATTTTCTATATGACATTTTAGAACTTATTTTTCCCCATTAGAGCTATGAAAAGTACTCATTCCAAAAGGCAGACAGAAACATCAAGTTTTTAAAAGTAACTAAATAAGACAATTTTTAGTAGGGGTGTTTTTTTTTTTGTACCTAAGATTATTATTAGTTTTGTTTTAACAGTAAGTGAAAGTACACAATTATTCTGTATCTTGTTATAACAATTTATTCCTGTTCACAGGAAAAGCCAATAATCTTCATAAACGAATGTGTTAGAGCAGCTAATTGATCTTTGAAACTGTAACTGTACTAAAATGCACAATTTATGTCTAAGGTATCCTAGTTTTAAAGTTATTATTTCAAACAGTTTAATGAACAACAAAATTCAAAATTGCTGCTTTTTGTGTATTATAAATTACTGTTTGCTGCATTACCTATCAGGAAATAAATAAAAAATTTAACAGGTTTGTGAAAGCTCCAAAATGTCACTGTTGTTTTTAAGGTGCCTCTGTTACATCCATGTACAATTCTAACATATAGCTTCACAGTTAAAGTGAAAGATAAACAGATTAATTTGCACTAGCACACTGTTATTTTAATTTTAATTTTTTTTTTCCAATTAATGATTGTAACAGTAATCTGAGGAAATTACTACACATGCATTGTAGCATTAGTACTGGTAGAAGTATTCCACTAGTAAGTAAAAAATTTATTGCAGTGGTATCAGTACGGAGGTTTTCTATAATTTCATATTTTAATGTCTTTACCTGACCCTTTCAGAGTTCAGCAAAAAGAAAATTAGCGCTAATGTTTTCAATTTAATTAGTATATTACATGCACTGTAACTATTAGAGGAAAATGTTATATTAATGAATGTAAAAGTTAGCTGTAAATTACCTCAGAGTTATTATCAATTTCCCAAGTTACTGCTCCTTAAGATAACCCTCTCCCTATGGTCCTTCCGGTAATTTTTCTTTGCCTGATAAACATGATGATTAAACAGCACACAGTGCAAACCTTTGATACTTTTTAAATTAAATCCTTGCCCAGCCTAAGGGCTGTGTCTGATTTCAACTAAATGTGTCAGTTAATCAGATAAAAAATTATCAGCAACTCAAAGAAACAGCAGCCTTAGGCTTCATCAGTGCCGGAGAAAGCTGAACAAAATAAGACATACAGACAATATCACATTATGAGTAAAGGTTACTGCTAAGCCTATCACTGCACAGCACTATTCACCACCTTAATGATGTCTATCTTAAATGAAATATTGCATACAACAGCCAAAATATTAACAAAGAAAAATGAAGTGCTAGACCTGTGCCTATGTCTATTCACATGTATTGCAAGAAAATGTGAGCACTGCCATTCAGGAAAATGCAGAATATCCCTAAAAATTTACTGTTTAGAACAGGTCTTAGTAGGAAAATGAAGTATAAACAGCTGAAGAATGGTTAAACTCCATTCAATATTTTATGTGTGCTTCACAGCTTTGTCACAACAGAGTTCATTTTTTATGACCCAGATATAAAATACAGTCTCTAGATGACATTGTCTTTCCAATTAATATCCTTCTTAAAGCACAAATAACTGAGAACTGTTATCCAAACTTAAATAATGTTTAAGGTCATTTGTGCCTAAATAACGATTACCATACAGTTGCAAAACTTCAAATTAGTGCACAACATACATGTAGGTGGGTGACTGATAATACATACCTTAGTAAGAGGACTTTTAGGCTTCTACCATTATGTGAGTGGAAAACTCTAAAATATGAGCTTTGCCTTATAATTTCTGAAGCATTCTAAGATCACTGATTATAGTGATTCCAAACAGAGTATGTGATTTTTTTCCAAGCTTTGATATGTCTGTCTGATGCAGCTGCAAGTAATCAAAGACAGTATGGAAATATTCCTGAGACATAAGGATATAATAACTCTATGTCAAATTGAAAACCCACTATTTGGTAAGGCTCTGAAGGCTAGCTACAAATCACATAGATCATCTTAGTGATTGCAGATCACTACACATCATCTGGGACTTTCTTGTCTTCCACACAGGGACCTCAAAACACATATATCTCAGGCCTTCATTCCTCAGGAAGAAGTAGTTCCCAAAACCAGGTGGGAATAAACATAATGTGGATTTACATGAAATCCCTGTGTGAACACTCTCATTATTAAGTTCAGAAGTCTTCAGTGGCCTTATCTCAGCTTTGGAAGTAAATTACTGAATAATGGTATATATACAAGGCAACAACACTATGTAACTAATCTACTTTAAGAGCTAATTAGATACATTTTTACAAAAGCTCTTCATAGGACATAGGCACCCTACCACCCACCTTTAAGCAAAGCTGATGGCCTAACTTTCAGAGTTTTACACATGCAACAACTGAAACCCTGCACACCCACCACACACACACACCCCCACCATCTATTAATTCAGTGTAGGGGCACCTTCTATCTGGTTGCAATCTCACAATAACCACATATAATTAGGATATGCTCCTCTTCCTACCTAGAAGTGCCAAATGTTCATGGCGATGGTGCAGGCATAGTTTGTTTGCACATAATCACATACACACACCATAGCAAAGGAAAAAGGAAGGAGAGGAAAAGAGACAGAAATACCACTCTCAAAGTCTAATATCAAACAGAAGCATATTGAAAAGGCTAGAATTACATTCTAAACAGGAGCAATGGAAAACCAAGAAAAATCTTCCACTATAGCCACATACCACACCACATACCACACCATAAATGCAAGTTTTCCTGATATACTCATTCTCCATTTAGCTGCACTTACAAAGTGAATGATTAGTCTTATTAATTAGAAATCATTCATTAATTAATTCATTCTTTATTTTATATATTAACTATTTTCACAGAATTCAATAAACTTGCTACATCACTTTAGATCCCACACTATTTCACAAATTTGTTTTCTAAATTATTTAATTTAGATTAATTGATTTATTTTTCCAATTAAAAAAGTGTCATACTAACCCATTAGGGATTTGGTAAAATCTAATATAGTTAGACATATTTATCAAAAACATAGAGTACTAAAATAAAAGTCAACAGATATACACTATTTTAAAGGCTACATGAAGAGTTTTCTAGAGAACTGGCCTTTTTTCTTTAAACCTATTAACTGAGTAACTGTCAACTGAGGCCTACATTCCAGCTACAGGGCTACAAAGATTTTGACAATGAAGCAAAAGTCTCCAGCTGAACAAAATTTTTTTTTTTAATTGCATTTTGTGAAGAGAATTGGTTTCAAATAAATGTCTGCTTCCCCTTTGGGACTTCTAACTCTTAAATATTCAAATAATTACAGAGCAAATTTGCCTGCAGACACTCCTTTCAGGAAATCTTATTTACAAAATCACCTCCACAAAGACTGATTATTTAATTTAATAGCCAAAATTAACCTGAACAGTCAACTCCAGATTGAATAAATGACATTAAATCAGAACAACAAGATGCCAGTGAACAACTACAAAACAGTCAAGTAATCATGCATCTTTCTATTCTGATGCTATACAGAATATTTAAAGTGCTGGTGATTTTACATTTAACCATTTTGCAATCAAGAGCAGTTATACTTATCCAGAATTGGTAGTTCAAATCTGTGATTGGATTTAAAAGCTAGGATTTTAACCTAGCCTTTAAACATGTATAAATGCTTCAGAATGAAAAAAAAAAGTATTTGTGTTATGAAGGCAGGTACTGGCCTTTATTATCATATCACAAATCAATGTCTTGCTGAAGACAAACCACTTACTAAATCAAGAGAAGGGTCAAAGGAATATTAGTTTGTATGTTTCTAGTTAAGAGAAGTTTCATGGTTTAGATAATGAAACTCAGTTCACCTGCATCATACTCTGACCTCAGACAGGAAGAATTTAATTTCTGGATTTCTTTTTTTAAATAGTACCTTTAACAAACCATAAGAGCCAAAAGCCGGATATAAACTAAATTTTTGAATACAGACACAAGGTCTTTTTCCCTTGCTTTGACCACACAGCCTCCATACAGACCAACTTCTAGATGCTAATGGCAAGGCACCCCTCGACAATGAAGACCAAAAAGACATGGATCCAGAACAGCACCTACAAAACTGAACACTCTCTTGCTCCGGTTATCTGAGGTATACAACATGGTTTGGGTCATTCAAGTCATTAACAGGAAAATACCATACAAGAATCGTCTAGTCTCATTTGTTTCTACATGAGTATTGTCAAAGCCATGTTATTTAATGAAGTATTTCAGAACACATGCTGGCAAATACTGAGGCATGTCAGTAACTTGATTTTTGTTAGTAATTCTGTGAGTAAACAGTCCTTTTTGAGAAAGTAAAGCTGTAGGCATGACACGATACCTACTTCTTTTTTATTTCTTTTACCACATGTAACAGCACAAGGCTCAGAACTATGGAAGAAAAACATGTCTTAAATGAAAATGAGCTATTTTGTCTATTAGAACCAAATCTTCTCTCCCTTATGTTTTCTTGCAAACAAATTTGAAAAAAAAAATCATTTTTATTTCTCTAAAATTAACTCTTAGATGTCACAATGTGACAGAAAGGTAGTTGCCTGCTTATCTTTACACATTCTAAATCATGTAAGAATTTCTAGTTAAATAAGTCAATTTTACTTACACTGACAATTCTGATAAGCAGATATGTTTATATACATTTAGATAATTAATTCTCCCATATACTATATCTTTCAAAACTGCATTTTATAGCTTTGAAATTGGCATAATGTGCACTGATATACACACACACACTCTCACGCATACATGCATCCTCACATTGCCAGTGAATCCTACTTACTTTAAAAGGAAAAATACTTTCAATAGGACAGTTTGATTCTACTCTTCTTATGACTTCAGCTCCAAAGAACTGTACAAATCTTTACCATTTAGAGAGTGTCTTTTCATAGTAGGGACTGTTCAGCCTTTGCAATGTCCAGTATTTGTAGAAAAGAGCTCCTGAAAGTATTTATAAATCAGACTCTCCACCAATATTTTACCGTCAAATTAAGCTTTTCAGCAACTAGCCTTGTAGAAATAACACCTGCAGCATACTGTGCTGGAGTAAAATATCACATTCTGGAAGAAAAAGTAAATTTTCATTGAAGGTTGATCAAGATATAAAATTATTCAATGTAATATTTGAACAAGTCATGCAAATACAGTCCAAAATGTTCACTACCACTTACCTGAAATATCAATCACACTCAGCAATCTGAGGTAGTTGAAAAAAAAAAGTAATATAACAGGCATGAAAAACAAAATTTCAACCTAAAAGTTCCTTGATGAAAAAGCAGACATTTTATCAGTAAGTCTGCATATTTTTAACTTAGACCCTTACAAACAGCTAATTCACATCTACCTGTATGCTGAGTCATGTCTAACATGAACATACTTTATAACTAATTTATCATGTCAAGATGCAAAAATCCGTAATCATTCCTGAACTGTCACAAAAAATATAACACTGAAGTACATGTAGAGTAATTAAGTGAATAATGAATTCAAAAATTTTAACTGTTGACAGACAAATTAAAAACCCTGAGGCTTTCACACGTTTTTTTAGTTTAAAATGGTATCTTCTCTCAAAGTGCCAAAGTCTTTTTTTAATATAGAACAAGTATTATAGCAAATATTATTATAGTGACATGAGTTATTGGAATGTGAAATTACCTGATAATGAATGTATGAGAAGAAAGGCATGGTTGAGGAAGTAAGATTTACTAGATTTCATTTGGTATTACTCTAATGGGAAACTGTAGGCCACTATGGTCAAACAAAAGTCAGTTGGCAAGAAAGTTTACTGCAAGAAACAATGTCACTTGTTCTTCTATATGTGCACATTTGTTGGTAAATTGTGTCCCTCTAAAAATTTATTCAGAATTTCATACACCCCATTTTCAAACTACTAAATCATTATGCTGCTGTTACTTCTATGAGCAGATAATCTTGGCATGGACTGTGAGTACACAAAAACTCACACAAGATCTCTAATAAATACTGCAAATTTCAATTTTTCCCAATGACAACATGTTTTAGAAAAACTCTCTCAGAAGCACGGCCAATAATCCTCTCTTCTGATCTTACAATCACTGCTCCTTACATAAAAGCAGAACACAGGATTTTCAAAAACTGGAGGAAAACAGTCTATTGAAAACACAAGTCGAAAAGAAAAGCCTCTTTTTGCACTTGGAACAGAAACCTCATGAACTCTCCTTTAATCTTGAAGAACATTTTTGTTACTTCTCCAAGAGTCACCAGGGTTTGGAAATGATTTAAAACTGTTAGGAATCTCAACAATGCAATACCTGATATTTGTTTTATCAAATTAAGTTGGTATGGTAAGGTTCTTTATCTTTCTTTTGCCTCAATAACATTGATTCTAGAAATCATATGAAGAAGAAAACAGTGAATAAAACTGAATTTAATGAAGGCACATTCATGATTTTCAAATTTTCCTATAGCCTTTACAAATTAAAGCAATCTGATAAAATATTCTGTAAAACCCAACCTCCTCACTTTCTACACTGATAGACATTTTTGTCTAATTTTTGGAAGTGATACACTTTAAATTTAAGTATTGACACAATAATTACTGTTTCAGCACTACAGTGTCTACACTGCACTTCCCATAATAAGAATTCATTGAGGATTTAAACTTCTTGAGCAAAACAAAGAGAACTCTGCACATACTTAGTGCTGTTTTATGCTACTCATTTATGACATCATTTACTTAAATTGATGAAAAAAATGAAACCTTCAATAACGTCTTTCCCAAAACGCAGAGAAGCACAAAATGCCACACTATGATTTTCAGGTTTGATTCTCTTATAAAGTGCATTTGTTTGGATATTTTTCCATCACTGTTTTTTTTTGTGTTTGAAAAAAGACAAGGTCACCAGGCATTACTAAAATGATAGCAATGATTCCAAGTCTTGAGAGACACATTCCAAAACAATATCAAATTATGCTGACAAATATATCAGTATACTATGAGCATAAGGTATAAAATGTTAATTTGGAGGCAATGTGGACCTACTGTACTGAGTGTAACAGTCTTGTAGGGTACATAAGATACACCTCAATATTTTTAGCACCAGAACAAAACATTTTGAATCAAGATAAAATCACTACATCATGAATGTTAACATCACTCTGTGAAAAATAATATCATATGACTAGAACAGACCATTCCTTTAGGGAAAATATAATGTTCAAGTGGATTGTTCTTTTAGTAGTGTAATGGAAAGGCATCCCACCTAGTCCCCAAAGAAAAATCAAAATATGCATTTAAATGGAAATACTATGCAATGGATAGGACAAAATAAACCCCTCAGAACTGTAAAGAGCTACAAGTATATACACACACATGTAAACACAGGAAGCTACATATGTAAAATTCTACTTATACATATTTATTTAATTCTATACATATATATTTATGCATATAATTTTAAATTTTAAAAGCTAAGTTTCTAGCTCTAGGCTTATCTCACAAATATCAAGATGCAGTCACATCACATATTCTGGTTTTGGTCACAATTTCAAATAATATATACAACTCAGCTCTATGCAAGAAGTTGTGAGTATTCTTTTTTAATTTTCTGCACATTTTGTGCCAGACCATATTCTAAACAGCTTTTACAAAGTGATAATGTTTCACTGACAGTGTTTTGTGTACTTCACATAAAATTAAATCTCAGACAAACCTTGAGAAAAAGAAAGCAGAAAGCTAAGCAATACAGCATGTTGCTCTTTTTGACCCACAAACGATTATCAGTTATTTTAGAAGTTATGACAGTTTTCTCAAGTCCTTAAGGAGTCTGACACCATTGGTATAGCTTTTAACACTGCATTTATGTTTATATCACAATACAATAAAACAGCAGGAATAGTGTTCAAATTACTCGGGTATTGGATGGTTTATTGAAAATAACAGTATTACCATAACATTAAAAAAATTCTTTGAATGTGCTAAGTAATCGCTGCTATCCATGCTGCATGTGAATTATGGGATAAATTTTGGAAGGCATCACCAATTGCAAAGACTACTATGTCTGTCTCTCTGATGGAGGACTCTGTGCATGAACAATAAATCCTAATCAAACTGAATAACCAGTAGTATGTCAATGCTTGAAAAATTGTTGTGAAACCAGTGCTATGCAAATTATTTGTTTTTACAATACCGAAGACTTCATCATCAGAGACTAGTATCTACTGTTCTTTATCAGGTACAAACAAAAAGCAGAATGTAAACAGCACAACCACTCTTCTCTCCATCCTTTCCCTGCAGATTGCTACATAAACAACAGTAGTTAATTTATCTAACTGTATTAGCAATGATTTTATCATTATTTTTTTCAAAATATTTAGAGCTACATTTTCTTATACTCAGCCTTCATTTACTCAGCCTTCATTTACTCCTTGGTTAATCAAGCTCAATTCAACATCACTCATTTTTATAAGAAAGGAAAAGAGAGAACTTTTTAAAATGTCTTGGTATTTTGTAGTACTTAATGCTAGAAATACAAGGCTATATAATATTAACTCTCTCAGACAAATTTGAAACCAGCTACAACTTGGGCAAATTTATTCACCATTTCTTAACCAAGAACTTCCATTATTTTCAATGGCAAAGAACAGCTTTGCAACATTGGTAACCAGTGATAAGGGTTTGGAGAAGCACTACTACTACCACCCCAGCCTGTCATATCAGAGGAACCTCACTTAATGAGATTCCTTGTAAAGGTTTCAAAACGAGAAATTTGAGCTGATTTTGTATTCAGTGTCATGGGCAATCCCACTACAAGCACAAGCTTGGCAGGTAAAAGAGTAGTAATCTATTTTCCACTGAAAGAGGATTCTTATCCATAGACACTTCTAACCCTTCTGCCTAAGAGACTTTGCAGAAAGTCTCCCTATTAGAAAGATTAAATGGATGATTAGGAAAATTCATTGAAGATAGCACATACTGCGATTATGCCCAATGCATGAAGAAACAAGCCCCAAAATACAATTTCTAAAACTAGACATAGTTGGATTGATATATATATATATTTATATATAATTATATACAGTGACATGTAATCACTATATACACTTTGAAAGAAAAAAAAATAGAACAAGATATTAATCCATTGTAAAAGACTGCAGCAAAGTAAAGCAAATTAAAACTGAAGGACCTACTGTTTTTAAATTATGTTCACTTTTAAGTTTACCAGAATATCTATTTCAAAGCAAATGTTCCAACTAATGACCTGCCTTCATGAAGTGAACATGCCTGGAACAATGACAGCTAAGAAATACTTTGCAACTTCTGCTGAGACTTGAAACTCAGTCTGAATTCTACTTGAAGAGAAACCTATATAAATTGCAACAGAGGCAACCACTAACTGATATGACTGCTGTTTCTTTTTCCTTTGTGTTTTTTTTTTCCCTTTAATCTCTTATGCAGTCTTCTCTCCTTTTGCATAGAAATGGGATAAAAAAGTACTGGAGTACTTCAAGAAAACCAAGTTTCAAAAATGGAGAGGCAGGGATTTCCCTGCCTTTTTTCATAGTTTGCCCTGCATTTTCAATAGCTTTCAATGGTATGTAATTTTATTTCTAATAAATATAATTTCAAATACAGTATAAAAAATTGACTTTAAAATTTCTTGCAATTATGGAAAAAGCATTTACTCAACAAAAGCACTCAAACTCCTATGTTGTTTACTGCTTTTTCAACGAAAATTTTTAGATATTTGTGGTCAGAAAGGGACCATTCTACAATCTAATCAACTGGAATGATCCAGAACACAAAACATCACTTGCTAATTTACACATTTGAGTCCAATACCTAAAAATCAGTATGTTAAATAGTCACAAACACTAGATATCATCCTCCTCTCTATCATACCTAATGGCATTATGTGTCTATTAAAATACAGTATTTTAAGGCATCAAATTTTCACCATAAAGAGTTCCTATTCTGAGCAGTTTACTAAAGATATAATCAAAAATAGCCAATTTTTTTACAAATCTAGGCATATTCACAGAAACTATAGAGCACCTAGGAAAAAAAAAATCATGTCTTCAAGCGTCTAACAATTAGTGAGGTCTTTTTTAAGAGGGTACCTCAATGCAGGTGTTATTCATGCATTTGGCAAGGACTTACCTCAGTCTCCTGTCTTCGTTATGTGGTTATACTCTAAAAAAGCCAATTCCTCTACAAACAATTGGCAAGGGATTGCCACTGTATTTAAATACAGTGGAAAGGGATCTACTTTAAATACATGGCCAGGGATTAACATCCCAGCCTCTCTGAGAACCACTGGCACCACTCGTGTGAGAGCAGGGAATAGAGTACTTAGTCTCTTCTAGCAGTCTTGATGCACACAGGAAGGAATCTCCTTTTGATTACCAGTAGACACCTTGTTAGCTCAGTGTACAGTCTATGCCTAATTCCCTGTCTTTACAGTATAATAATAAATACATACTCTACTCTAATTGATTATGCAAGCAGAGATGTGCTCAGTTTATACAAAAATAATGCAAACTGTTTTATGTAAGAAATTTGAAAAAGACTTGTAATGTAAACACTTAAGAACAAATGTAAGTAGAATTCTAATGTTCTAATTCATCACTCCACTTTCACCTTCCACTTCCAGCAGGCGACCTCAGCTATGAACACCACGTTAAAACATTGCTGTAAAATACAGGATGCAAAGATGAGAAAATACAGTAACTTCACTTATAAGAAATCTTGGCTTGTTTCAAATTAGGGGCAACAACACAAATAAAAAGCTAATAGGCAGAAGAAGCTGATGTTATCATTTTATGATTCTGTGATTATTATTATTACTTGGTGATAGTAACATAGTAGCACTTCAAGGCTAAAATGCACCTGAGATTTTCCAACACAATAGTTTTTCATTAGAAATGCCAGTGCATTAAAGTCTAAGTGTTCTATAAGAAACAGGTGGGTTTGGCCAGTTCCCAGTTAAGACAGGAGATCTCTTGCCAGGTTGCTGTCAGTTTACTTAACAAGTTCCACTAGAGTCTGCATTTATATGGTCCACAGCCTGTAATACAGTTCCCCAGGCAAAATGTTGTGAACTTAGGAACAGACTTCTCCTATCTGTTTGGTCCCAAACAGACAACATGGTTCTACCATGTCCAGCCTGAAGACAGAATTCAGAAAGAGTAGTGCAAAACACCCAAAGCCATTTTCTCACAAGAATTACCTGTTCAAGTTCAGGAAGACAGAAAAAAATCCCAGTTTTCTGATTTCATTTGTCTCACAGGAAATTTCGGTATCTAATTTTTCTCCATTCGCACCACAAATCTTTGGAAATCTTTTTCCTACATAATGGAGATTCTGCACTTCTATCAGTTAACTGCAAACCAGTTTCACAACAAAGCATTAATATGACACTTTCTACAAAAATGCTTGGCCAAAACCTGAAAACCTCATTAAGGTTTTACATTTAAAAATTACATTTGAGATTATCTATTCTCACACAAGTATTTTAGGCAAAACTGATCCAACTTTTCCATTTTAAAGGAGGCTTGATGCTTCTGAAACAAAATACAATACCACTTATACCAGAAACAAGACAAGTATGAAGCAGGTACTAAGACATCACATTCATGTAAAGTCTAACTTACCCTAAACCCAGGTAAAGCTGTAAGTGGAAAGCCTTCAGGAAATGCCAATATACGGAAGCAACACCACCCCAATCTGGGTTGACAAGACCACACTTTAGGCAATATTACTACGAGGTAGAGAGAATTTGTGTAGCAGAAAGAAAGGGCAGCTTGAGGATCTTCCTTGAGGAAGAAATGTAAAAGGATTTTTAGAAGGAGATTTGAAGTAACAAAAAGGAAAGGCAGATGATAATGTGCCAAAGACATGGCAGAAAAGGAAACCAAAAATATCAACACAGAAATAGCAAAATCAAAAAAGAAATATGTAGCAAAGTAAAACTTCACAGGATTTTTCTGTCAAGGAGCAACAACTAAAAAATTAGAGAAGAAAACACCTTCTAGGAAATCTTAATATAAAAAAATTTATGAAAGTCCCCAAACACTTAATGTCATCCTAAAATCTGCTCCATCTTGCTTTATTTTATTAGCTTGCATAAATTGGAAATGTAATTTCAATCTTTTGAAGTTCTGACATCTCATATTGTCAACAGAGACAAGCATCAAATTGCTCTCAGAGTGGCAGTCCCCTTAAAATCTGAAAGTAAATGTGTGTCTAAACATGAGAGAGAGGAGTATTTATTTTTATTTCTTCCACTTGGCTGAAAGTGAGGCTTTCTTTTCTCCAGGAAGACGTGTCCTTAGTCACCGTAAGAGTACCAAAAGGGAACCTGAACACAAAGTTGTGGTAAAGAAAGGAGATGGATTGGAAGGTTCACAATATTTTAGAGAATAAGAAAAAAATACAGAAAAGCTTGTTTAGGTGATACCAGAAGATTAAATGCGGGCAAATGTTTAACAATGGAGTGAGAATGTAAGGACAGGCATTTCAAAGTAGGAATAGAGAAAAATATGCAGAAAAAAATAATATCAGGAAAAGGTGTAGATGGATTGGAAGGTTCACAATATTTTAGAGAATAAGAAAAAAATACAGAAAAGCTTGTTTAGGTGATACCAGAAGATTAAATGCGGGCAAATGTTTAACAATGGAGTGAGAATGTAAGGACAGGCATTTCAAAGTAGGAATAGAGAAAAATATGCAGAAAAAAATATATCAGGAAAAGGTGTAGACCAGAAAACACTGAGAAGAAATATCAGGAACCCTGCCAAAAAAGAAAAATGTCAACTTAACTGATCTTGAACCTATTCCAAAGGCAGAGAAGAATGGATGATGTAAAGCCATTGCAGAGCAAGAAGGAAGAAGAGATGTATGCTAATATTTTACCCCTCCTCTTCCAAATTCCAATAGCCTCCAAAGTATGCATAACTTTTTAAAACTCCAACATTTATCATAGTTCTTCTATTCCCACCCTAGCCACAAGTAAATATTAAAAAAAATAAACCCAAGAAAATGCAAAAAATTTGAAGTTATACACTTAACCACTGTTCATCTGGTCAGCTCTTTTTTTCCTTTTTTTTTTAGTGACATTTAAAAAAATACAAAACATTAGTTCAGTATTACAGTACAATCCAAACAATATTTTGAGGGGTATTATTGCTGTATGTGCTGTTTTAATAGGAAATGGATAGCAAGAAAGATAAAATCACTTATATAGAGCATCAAGGATCCCTTTGGTACCTTGTCTGCATAAAGCTATCTGTATTTTCTTTACAATTCAGATTCCACATCTTTAAAAGTGCGTACCAGAGTAAGCTGAATATTAAGTTTTCTGGCATTGTCAATATGTAGCTGCATCACAGATAAGACAATGCCTGTCTTCCTTTATCATCCCTTCTCCCTCATTCCTCAACTGCAGGCTGATTGTTATGGTATTCTCCAAGACTAAGAACAACCTGATTATTTAAATGTAGAAGACAATGTTGCTTGAATCAGAATTTCCCAAATTATGTGTAGCCTAAACAAAAAAAAACCTTCTGCAGAATGCTTTATTGTTGAAAGGTATAGGAATTTTATCTTGTGAGTTCTCAGTCATATGGACCTTCTCTAATTGAGATGCTACAATTATTTACTATGGGGTTGCTTTTTTTTGATACAGAAATTGAAGTTTCAGAGGACTGAGGTGTCTAAAATTGCAAATAGTATTTATCATGACCTGTGCCCTTGGTATAAGTGAGTATGGACTGCAGTGAAAAGATCGGAGGAAAAGGAAAATAGAGGTTTAATAAGAGCAGAAATATTTTCTTAATCAAAGAATCTACCAGCCAAGTCACAGTCTCTGAGTCTAGACTCACACAAACAGAGTAATACAACAAGACAGCTTAAAGAGAAAAAAACCCAAAACAGCCAGACAGGGACAAGGACATTAGAAATGGTAGAAGTTCAGAGGCATTCACACTCATCAAGGTTTCAGTCCCTTTCCAGTTCTCAGAGCAGACATTTGCACAATGGGCAAACTGAGCTGACTTAGCCATTTCAAAGTTAGTGCGGTCTTCCCGCAAATATTTTTGTCTCTTTTAGCAGAAGCAAAATATTTATATTAGTCTTTCAACCTGAATTGCTATTTTATTGACAAATGTCATTTTTTCAAATGAGAATTGTTCATGGTCTCAATGTTTTAAACCAGTGCCTTCTGTTTACACTGCATACTATCACACTGTTCCACTGTAATTGCACACTTGGGAGGAAGAGGTCAAGGATCCCAACCTCATTTCAACTAAGTATCAAAATAACATGAAACTTGCAAGTATGGCCTCCGTCGAGAGTTTGTAACAAGACAAAATTAACAAATGAAGTTGAACGTACTTCACATGTTTGAAGGTCCATACAAACCAAGCACTGAAACATAACCAAAGTGACCAAAGAGATGGATGAGTCCTACACTTCACTGGAATAAGGAGTTAGGCATTACAGATGACCCTTACCTCATATAGATACAATCACTCAACTAAGGAAGTGAAAACTTGTATTCTAATTCAGTGTGGACTAAACCTTTCCTGTACAAAGAAGAAACAAAAAGCTTGAGGAAAAAACTAAATCTGGATGGATTCTGTGAGCTTTCAGTTTGAGTGGAAAACTGCAAATGATAATAATTTCCACCCAAAAGGAATCAAGACAACTTAAAACCTAACAATCAGCTGCAAGAAAAACTTCTATGTAAGAAAGTCTCAGTTCTTCAATAGAAGTTTTTAAATAGCTTTTTAAAAAAATGCAATAAAGGCATAATATATATATAGAACTGAAAACATGACTGCTACATTATCAGAAAACTGCCATTTAGATGAAAGAGAGAATGGAGAGCAGGATGAGAAGAAACTTTCCTAAGCAATCTTAAATCACTTAAATACAATTTATTCATTTCTTCAGTTAAGGTATTTTACAAACAGGCTGTAATTGTGTTATCCTCTTAGCACATCATGTAGCTCACAGAGTGCTAAGTAGAGCAGAGAAAAAATGTTGACAGACTTCAGAAGTAAGGGAAAGGAAACTTCCCAGGAACAAGGAGTTGAACAATGCTTGCCACATATCAGCATGCCTGTCCAGTGACTGAAAACAAGCCTGGAAGCAAGAAAGCTCCTGCTTTTAAATTTCCTATATATTAAAATATCTTATTACTATTTTTAACATTATATATTGCTTTGATAAAATACAGAAGTCTAATTATCTGCAACTTCTACAATAAATTCAATACTGTATTAAATTTTTCTGGATTTAACAGGTTTCTGGAGCAAGTAGCTTTTACTGGAGTGTCGAGAGTAACTACATAACGTGAAATTGGATGCTTTAGCAAAACAACATGGGTTATAAAGCTCTCAAAACAATTAAAACAGACATGGGGAGAAGTAGAATTTTTTTTTCCAGTTGATGATTTCAAATAAGACCTCTCCTCTCTGTGCAGTTACAAAAAACAGTATCACTAAAACTCAAAGAAATCTTTTCAAGCATTTCTTATATAAATGTTTAATCAATTTTTCTTAGCAGACGAAACTGCGTGTTTTCAAGTTCACAAGATAAGCATTCAGGAAAATACACAAAGTATTGACAATTAGAAAGTTTCATACTATGAAACTTAATTGCAAAAGTCCTCCTGATCCACAAAAGTTAGTTAACGCAATAGCATCTTTCCATTTTGAGAGACTGAGTACTTGATGTCAAGTTATTAAAACCATCTCAGAACTAATAGTACAGATTTAGTATTAAAAAGAGGCTCTAAGTCTCGGGGTAAATCTTCCTTTGAAAGCATTTATTGATCTTTTCTTCACCACACCGTTCACCATTTCTGTAAAGCAATACGTTTGAGAATGGTGATGTAAGCAATGAATAAGTCACAATGACAAGTGGGTAATAAATAATGACTGACAGAGTTTCAGAGAACACAGGACTGGTCTCCAAAGGATAAGGGTAATCCTGAAGGTGGCCAAAAGGGTTATTGAAGCACAAAACCACCAAAATTGCTGGAAATCTGCAGTGGTCTAAAGAGAGTTAGGGCACTTGAAAGAAAAAAAAAATACTGGACAAACTGTAGCACAATGAAACATGACTATATGAACAAGAAAGTTTAAAAAATTAATCCCATTAATTATAAACCAACAGTATCTAGCTCCGTAAAATCACAAACATTACAATTTAAACTCATGTTCGACAAAAGATTATATATCTATATAGATTAATCCGGATATATTGGCCAGAGAACACAAAAGTTGAAAAAAGCTGACACAACAAAGCCAGTTAGTTTAATGTACCTCATGGATGATGTATTCTGTAATAAACTGTGCCTTTATGAAATACAATGGTATCATTGTTCTAGATACCATAAGTACACTACAAAGGAAAAAAAAAATAGGGGCTGTGGATTATACAGAAGACAGCAAAGCAAAATGCCTAAGGAATGTAGAACAAACAGGTCTGTAAGGTAATATTTCAAAGGAAAAGTGTTAATTTGTTTTCAGTTCTAACTCTTCAGTATCTATTGTCACTTCCCTGTAATTTTATCTATTTTTGAGGAGGATATTATCTATATTTTCTGGTTATAAAAACAAGCCATCAAGAAACCAAGTAAAGCCTAAATACTAATGTTTTTCTTTAAAAATATTATGTCATCAAAGATTCTCACTCATGTGATCAAGTCCAAGAGAAAGAATGTCTTAAAAGTAAAATAAAAAAAGTCTTAAAAAGAATACCCTAAAAAAAAAAGGAAGTCTTAAAACTTAGATATAATCATAAAGGCATAATAATACGTCCTAGGGTCATAAAAAAAGTCTCATAAATTTCTCCAGCAAGAAAAGTCAATATTTCTTCTGCTATGTCAAATAATGTTCCAATTTAGATTGCAGTATTTGTTTTTCCACATGTAACTAGTGTTATTGTGTAGGCAACTGTTAATCAAGTAAATTGCAATAGATATTTATTATATAGATATATAATGTATCAAATATATACCCAACATTCAGTCTTCATATTTTTTGGTATTTCAAAATTAAAGAAATACCAAAAATTAAAATTAAGACAATCAACAGAAATATCCTCAACTATTCTGCATCACCTTAGATTTTATGAAAGGACATTTGAAATTTATTAAATGATCTTAAGCAAGTTATTTGAAAACAACTACTTTCAACTATAGATTTTCCTTAAACCTGTACTCTATTAAAGATTTCAGACACAGATCACATAATCCAACTAAATGAAAAGAAGCATGGTATTTTAGGGAGAAGTAATGATTATAGAATGGGGTAAACTCATTAACATTTTTAGAAAAACATAACAGTATGTGGACTAAACACGACATTTCCTGTAAGCATTTGCACTGTCTGCTTTGTCACTTCCTTGCCTGGTTTTGGTAAATTATGTCAGCTCTTAGTAAACAGAAAAGTTGTAATGCATTGCTTCCAGTATTGAAATCGATATTTATCACTATTTTAATTATGCTGAATCTCAATTGGCAAATTTCATTGCAATAACACACACCTTATTCATTTCAACATCTTACCTATCTCAAAGGTTACAGTTTAAAACTAAAACCTTCTATCACTGCTAACCAGATAACATAACAATTCGCCTGTATTTATTTTCTTAATTAAAGTATTAATTTAATGAAGAATTCATTTTCTAGGTAAAATTCCCACTGATAGACACATTGTAAGACACTTTTATTTAAAAAGAGGGAACTGTGATGAAGTTTCATTACAAATATAAAAAGAATCTCAAAGTACCTATGTAAAGTAGAAATTTATGTTGCCTTTTTTTCCCGTAATATTCATTTCTACTGTTCCTTCATGAAGTAAACTTCAAAAATTAAACTTTGAAAATTAAAATAAATTTTAAAAATTATAAAAGTCCATGGTTTGGCTATACTGTTTTTAAAAAAACCTCACTTGCTCTACCATAAGAATCCTCTGATGAATAAAGAAGCTCATTAACAAAAATGACTTCTACCCTGCCCCAATATTTAAGACAAACAATAGTTATGCAATTGGTGCAAGAATTAAGCTTGATTCAAAGTTTCTGTTACAGTGAAAGAAAGTAATTTTAATCAAATTATATTTATTGTAACTACTTGACCACATTACTTTTCTACCAGTAGAATAAGAGCCGCTTTATTCAGATAACATGGGTAACCTTTGTACTTCTGAAATTTCATTCTATTACTGGATATAATACAGTAAATATGGGATATTTTCTGGATTAGTCAGTGCACATTATGCCATAATAGTTGTTTCCTCCAGTAACATTTCAGTATTAAAAAATCTCATGGCAAAAAGTAGTCATACGACTGCAGGCTAGTGATTACCCAGAAAATAGAAAAAAAATCAAAACTTCTACACACTACACTTCTGAAGGATCTCACCTCCTAATTTAATATTAAATTAGTCCTCCTCACCATTTATTACCATATCTCAAATATTGCAAGTGGTTTGTGATGTATTATTTACTCCACCAAAATTCTCACCACTTGTTACACAGAAAAAAGGGTCTTCAAAAGTAGAAAGCTCATGCATTTATCCATCTACTGTTCCAAACGAACTAAGGCATGTGGTCAATCATGTGCTTTACACAAATCATTAGAGATACAGGAATGTTTTGAATAGCCATCTATGGTTACATCATTAAATATAATTTACTGCAATGACTTATGAATTTCATTTCATGGAAGTCCATTAAGAGTGTGTTCTACATGTACATTAACACTCCCCATCATAAAGTAAGCCATTTAACTTTTCACAGAGTGACTTTTATGATGCTGTTACAGAAGCAACTAATTGTAGTTAAAGCATTTATTTTTTAAAAGGTCATTCTTTTTTACTGCAGTTTATAATATTTAAATGGCAGCTCATGGGTGTGAATGTGCATGTATGAGAATGCAGGGATCATGTGTGTTCAATACTGAACCTGTCCAACAAGTTCTGCAGAAAACACAGACTAAAAAGTTATTTGCATATTAAGCGACAATGAGTTAAAAGAGAAATCTAAATTGTAAATGAGTTTTGGAGACAAATCAATGCTAATGAACAACAATTACTTCAGTCACAGTGTGAATTAAAACAACATCATTAATAAAGCTTAGGTGCTCTGCTGGCAAGCATGTCTTTAGTCCCTGGCAGATCATGTAAGATCTAAATTGGGAGAAATAGCAAGCACAAAGGAAGTACATTTAAAATTATTTTGTTTTGAAGCTTCACTTCAAACAAAAGCTTCAGGAAAGCCTACAAAACTCAGAAAATCCCATCCAGTCATTTTAACGACTGCCTTGAATGAATGCCTCATAAAATATCAGATTTGCACTAGATAATGACAGAAGATCTTATAAACCTAGAAGATGAGTCAGAACAGCCTCTTTTGTTCCCTTTCTTGCATCTGAAACAGTCAGTGAAAAATCAGAATCTTTCCTTAAGAAAAAAGGGGCTTTTCTTTGAGCTAAAAATAAGTCTAAACATCCTGTTCTTTACCTAAATGCTCAAAACCAGCTGCAGGTAGTAACCATGTAGGGAGAAACTACAGAGGGCACTGTTGCATCAGTTTTTAAGAGTTACAATGGTGATAGGGCCCAAGTATAGAAGATTGTCAGGAAAATAAATAACTGTCTAAAGAAAGAATCCGGAGTTAGGATAGCATGCAAATGCACTAAACCTAAAACAATAATAAGGCAAAAACATTGGAGCTGTATTTCTGAAGGAAAATGGACTGAAAGAAAAGTTCATGTAACAGACTGTCAGGCTGATAGGAATACTGCAGTGCACACATTTGGCATTTTCCTTTGTAGTGCTTTCTATGGAAAAGGTAACTAATCATAGTGCTGCCTTATCCTTTGCAAACAGCAACCTATTACTGGAATCCCACTCATAATCAATATGAAAATGAGTGATGAGTGTTATGCAATTCTTCCACAGGCAGAATTTATCAACAGGAAGAATATCTTCACATTATACAGTCCTTTCATAGTGTAAAAGGCCAGTTCTGTTTTATTCCTTTTCATGACACTTACAAATCAATCATTTATATTTTGAAAGCAGTAACAGTGGTGCAATATAAACCAAATTAAATCACACCTTTTCCAGAAGAAGTACCTTTAAATATACCGATCAAAACCAGCAAGTGTCCAGCTGAAAATAATGTAACCCTGAAATAGCTGTATGTTTGACAATCATATGAAAGGGGAAATTATGTTAAACAAGTCAGTGTAAATACCTTAGTAAATCTATGCAAAATTATTTTTATACAATAAATGGGCTTCAGAGATACAAATATTTATGAAAACAAATTTGATAAATGTTTTACTGTTAGTTTACATAAAAGTCTGCCTGTCTTTGATCATATTTTATTAGAAATAACCCCAATTACATTTTTTATTGTAACAAATTTTGAAAGGTATTTTAGCACTGCCTAATGAGAATTGCAAATAATATAAAACAGCCAGCTACAGAACAGTGCAGAACAATTAACATTTTTTACATTTTTCCTTTTTATATTTTAAAAGCATTATTAAGATGTGAATTATGAAACAGAAGTACTGAAGTAAGATATGGGTAGTATCAGTCATTTAATGAGACTTAGAGAAGAAAGGTGTTACTTTTTTTTCTGCATTATGGTGGCAAAACCCACAAGCAGCATGCTTTGCAGTACTACAGCAAAAAAAACGGGACTTTTATGAACACTGTCTCAAACTCAAAGAGTACTACACGGAAGGTAATTTGAAATTAAGTTAGGCAATGATTTTGTAATAAACCAAAGAATAAACGTTAACAGAAAAGATGCTCAAGCAAATAAAACATATCAGAAAATTGTCTAAAGCTATGTGAATGAGTGAGCAAAACAAACAAAATCAAAACCACAGACGGTGTCTGTGGATACTCATTCACATCCACATCCATAAGAACTGTGATGGTAACTGTGAAAGAATTGTGTCTCTAAGCACGCAAAGACAGATGTACCACATGAAAGGAAACTGCCACAGAAAATGAAAACCTAATTCTTTTAGAAATTGCAAAACCAGACAACATAAATATATTAACTAAGCAAGACCTCAGTTCCTTCACAGACACTGAGACCTAGAATTTCTAAGTGATTTCAGTTATTGTTTCAAGCAACTTATTAACAGAAGATAAAACAAAAACTAATGTTCACGTCAGAAATGGGTTTCATTGAGGTTTTGCCACTTCAGCCTTCCAGAAAGGCCAAGTATGTGCAATGCTAAGTGGAAAAGTTTGCTAAATTTCAAATTCATATATGTTGTCTTCTGCCTAATTCTGTTCCTAAACCAGAATTATTTTAAAATTGCTTAACATTCCACCAGTCTAGTAATCCCTTTTCATCAGCATTCTTTCTGGCAAAGTGTTGCTAAAATAAAGTTTCCTCTTATTTTATTGTTTCCAGCTGTTGATAAAAAATTTCACTAGTATTACTTTTATACACCTTTTTAAAGTGCATATGATTGCAAGCAGGCAGTCTGCACACATAAAAAAACCTAACAGTTTGTTAGATACAAAGTATTGATAAAAGAAATGCAGAAATGTCTATAAACCTACTATATACACTCTATGACACTAGGTGAAGTTCTCAAGGCATAAAACACGTTCCTTCTATGTAAAACTTAACTGCATTTGAAGGCAGAAATTTGCAGTGCATTCCCAGAAACATGCAGTTGGATACAAATGGGGCTGCCTCGGAGACTGTTCCGTCTATGCACATCACTTAAATACAATTCAAACGATGAAAAAAGTTTTGATAATGTTTACAAAATTGACTTAAACATCTTAATGCATTTTTCCATTTAACTACAATAATGAATGCCAAAATGTTACTAGATAACTCTCTAAATATTCAAGATATTTAACAAGATATTTAAGGTTCCTTTCTCCCTATGCAATAGAACACATTAAAACCAATTTTACTATCGTAATTTATTCAAAGCTTGATTATGAGCAATAGCTGTGAGAAGAAATACAGCATTGTTGATCCACATACAAGCATTTCACTTAACTGCATTGGATAATAGATGTGCTCCTAAAGGAGTATAAAAGCAAAGTGATTAGAAGTCATTACTGTTAATTAGCATTCACTTTACATTTATAGGGATGAACCTTTTCTGTGTTGAACAAATGGAAAGCTTTTATCTGAAAGTCTATCAAACCTGGTCAAGGTAGGCACTGAAATAAATGTCAGTGACCAGTAAGCTGAATTCCAAACAACAATAACAAAGAAAGCAAAACAAAATCTAAGGATGTATCATCATCCAATTAGTGAGATTCAGTTTTTAAACAGGAAAAGGTCTGAAGGGAATGAGCAAAACTGGAAACTCATACTTCACATTCTGCAATCTCACTGATAAAAGGAGGAAATGTGTGTTTATCAAACTTGCTGTGAGTGCACGGTTCATTTGGTGTCCTGTAAACAATGCCTAGCTGCCCATTTCCAAATGCATGTGAGAATCTTGCAACCCAGAACATCATATTCAGCAGGCAAGGTCACACTAGAGATGCCCTGGAAATGGGAAATTAGGAAAACCTGGCAATCAGAGGTTTCAAGCTGACCAGAACAAGCCCTCAGGGTTGCTTACCATCTTTCACCACCAGCCTGACTGTCTCTGCTTATTCAGTATTAACACAACAAGACAGGGAGTGAGTGGAAACAACTCCATGCACCTAACAGGGAGAAATACAGTGACTTTTTTGTTTACATAAAGTTCAACATTTGTCACAGTAAGAAACTACCTCAAAGCCATTGCTGAAGATCCCCCTCTAAAAAAAATAAAAATTTACAATCCTGACCCTGCCTGAACTGTTCAGATGAGACACACAGAATTTCAGGCATCCTATTGATTAAAAAAATTTCTTTATTCCTATCTCATTTTAAAATTCATACAAAGCGCCCCCCAACAACTAAATATAAATATACCCTGTGTTTTGAATGAAACAAGATACATAATTATTTTTACACTGCTCAATCACTCCCAACTATGCAATTACTTCTTACCCTCTTCTCTCATCCACACTTTTATTCACTACTAATGATAACAGTCATTCCCAAGGTGGAGGAAATTAAGGAATTCCAATTCAGAATTTATTAAAAGAAAAAATAACATGATTAAAAATTTGTAATCATTTAACACAATGAGGGTAAAGGGACAATCCAAATCCTTGCAGATAAAAATTTACTCATTGTAAAAGGTGAAGGAACCAAGTCTATGAAAAAACACAGCAAATATTTTCTCTCAAAAAAAAAAATCTTATTTTATCAAGAAGCATAGTTATTTATTTCTTTTCAGTGTAGGCAACCACTTCATACAATTTCTAAAAGTTCCCATTTAACTTGCATTTTTAAAGACAAAAAGAACTGTGCTAGGAGATGTGGTCTCCAAATGTTCAACTACTACACAACTACTAAAGGGCCCAATCAATGATTTCCATTGTTTTATCTATCACAGTTTCCTTCAAATGGGCATTGAAGATTTTTCAAAAATTTTTTTTCAGTGCTTATGGTATAATTTCACTTGCCATACAAAAATTCTATATTTAAACTGTTGAATTAGATAAAATAATCTATCAATACATTAAGAACACAGTTATTTGCAATAATCACAATGTAGGCAACAAAAATTATGGAGAAGTGATTGTTTTGGAAATTCAGCATAAAGAAAAGTACCTCTTTGTATAATTTGTATTTCTCCAAAATATTGAGAAATACAACTCCAAGGTATTAATCCATGTATCTACAGACCATTCAAATCATAACAGGGAAAATTTTCTTCAATGAAAACATGGGAGATTACTAGAACAGAACTCTTCTGCACGCCTCTGAACTCTGTGAATCCCCTAAGTGAGAGGGGAAAGCTACCTACTTTGAACTCATAAACTACAAAAGCAATTTGGTGAAGAGCATGTAATCTGAGGACCTCAGATTACAGATTCTTCAAGTCAGTCAGGATTCTACAACTAATAATTATTTGGCCTCCTTAAGACTCCCAAGTATTTGTATGAGTTAAGAGTAACTACTAGTCTTTATCATATACAAACAACTGAAGCCATGTATACTAGACATCTAAAAATCAAGTGATTATTCCTATATACTTTACCACCAGTTTCTTATATTATATGTGTCTTGCAACAGAAGACAATGAAGCAATGCTGTGACAGAATACTAAACCACATTTATCCATGTATTTTTCCTGGTAGGAGTACCTAAATCTTTGTACAAAAGTCACAGAAAGTCAGCAATCACACTGAATCTGAGAACCCACTGGCCACAGCAGCTGATTTCTGGAGAAGACAGACCATTTCCTTAGCATGGAAGACTATTAGCAATATCAAGGAACTGAAAGTTTTAGGTTCCATGATGGAATTAATCCCTATCTGAAGGCCATAAAATAACCTTATATTTCATCCGTTCATCTCAAACCCTGAAGAACTGTTTCCTGAAGAAATCTCAGGGAGTTTCATTTAATACTGATAGGACCTAAGTTACTTCATTTCCACCTGAACTCACACAGCTCAAGTACTTTGTCTGAGACGAAATATCTTAAGTAACATCTAAAACGGCATTGCTATTGCAATTTTAACTCAGACAGGAACACTTTCTGTCTTCACTAAACATCAGACTTGGACCATTTAAAAAAATAATGATCTTATTCTTAAAAAGTAATTATTAAATACAGGAGTCACATTGTATTGTAACTAAAAAAATGTTACTCATTCTAAGTGACTGACTTGTAAAATCCCTGTTCCAAAATGCAACCATATTTTAGAAAATAAATCTCCCTTCCTTCCGTTCTACATCACTGATGAAATGAAACAGTGCCACAACCAAAGGCTGCTATTATTCAAATGTTTCATACATCATATATATCCAACATTAATATTTATTTTTCATCTGATGATCAATGGATGACTTCATAATTAATATTGCTTCAGTCCTGAGAGCCAATATATAAATTTATTTCAAGTGAACTCCATAATTTTTGAAAGCTTGAGGGTTCTAAATCCACAAAGAGCACAACAAAAAGACTCTGACAAAAATAACATGTTGAAACTGAAAATCCAGTAAAAATTAATTTGCATTATTTATAATAAACATGGGTAAATACAAAAAAACTACAAAAATTATCAATTTTTAAAATACTAATTAAAAGAATACAATTAAGCATGTCATCAAAAATTTGAAAAAGAAGAGATAGAAGAAAGACATTTTTACCTAGTTCAAGAATTCTACAAATTAGGAATCTTACCAAACAAAGGCAAAGACTTATGGAGTAGGTAAGGCAAAAAATTTGTAAGAGAACAGAACTGTCTACTGAAAACAAAGAATCTTGCATTGGTCTGTTTAGTCTGGATGCTGCCACAACCATTGCCCCAAACAAAAGTTAAGCCATAGTTCCATGTGATACAGAAAACAAGCCAACACTCAACCCATCTAATACCACTTGTGTATGTGCTTGCGTGAAGCATCACCGTATTACTTGAACAACACCACAATTACATTGAAAAGGGGACAGAACAGTTAAATATTGCCTAAATGGAAATGCCGTACAAAAGTTTCACAAAAATGCCTTCATGCTCCAGTCTTTCCTACCACTAGAGAAAAAGAAATACAGCTCCTCACCACATTTCAAAGTGCCATTATAAAACCCCTAAAAGATAATTCAGGTAACTAAGAAACTCTAGTGCTACAGGCTTGGCTAGGAAAATTTCCAATACAGACAGTAAAAACCATGGACAAACAAGGATATCAGTAATCCCTATTCAGTAACTTTGAGAGAAGAATAAATTATTCTTTAGAGTTCAGGAGTTACATGTCTCATGAAGTAAATATTCTACTATTAGGTGGAGACTGCATAGTAAGATATATTTAGACATCATATAAGTATTCAGATATGTTTCACAATATGTACTGAATACAGAATCTAAAACATGGCATTAGGCAACTAAAAAATAGATATAAATTTCCTTTATACCTATCAATCATCTGGGTTTGTGACAATAAAATTAATAGGTTTACAGTCAATGACAGTCAGTATCACTCACTGAGTCACATGAACTAGAACAGGACTGTTGTCCTGGGTTTTGCAGAACTGTTAGGGAATATTTAATTCTTTAGAAATCTTGTTCTCATAGCACTGTTTTTAAAAACATTGTATACTTCCAAATTCATACAGGTTTTTTTTAAGTGTTTTGTTTTAATTTTTTACTAAATAAGTACTTGCACTAAAAGTGCTCTTTGCCAATGGAAAGTAAGGTACACTATGTGATTTTGATTTAAACACACCTTTCCTGCAGTCCTGGCCCCAAACCATTTACTGAAAAAAAGAGCTATGTTATTTGACCAGCGTTTTAAAATTACAGTCACTCAAAGATGGTTTTGACAAGGCTTCCACAGAATTCATCCCCTCCCTTCAAGAGAATGAAAATTTACTTCTCTGTTTAAAAGTATTAACATCTGGGGAAAAAAATTCCTAAAGCAAAATCCTCAGCGATTAAGACTTAAATAGTAAAGCTACTAAACAGCAGTTATTAAAAGATGTGACAAAATAAAACCAGAAAGCTTTCAAAGTTATTGCTAACACAGAAAAAAAAGTTAGTAGTCTTCTTAAAACTAAAATACCACAGTTGCTGTAGTTTATTTCTCCTCATAATTTTGCAATTATTCATCAAAATTGCAAGACACTTACTGAAACTTTTGTATCAGAATTCCATAGCTAGGCTGTACTTTAAAGACATCATTATACAAAGTCTAACATAAAGGCAGTATATTAATATTTATAACTTGAAGATCTCATATAGTGGGCTTAATATTTCTATATAGAAAATAAATAGTTATTTAGTTCCAGACAACATGGTGACATCTCTTTCAGCTATAGTTTTAAGTATCATACACAAACTTCCAAAGCAGAAGTTGTCAAGATTTAACACTAGCAATTACTTATGTCGGGGATCCATTCCTCCAAAGACAGCGAGAACTGCAGCGGAAGTATCATCTTAATTGCCACTAATTTGCCCATTTTTAATTAAATTGATCAGTAATTTATTACCTTACCCAGCAGCAGAAAGCTGTTAGCATGCAGCTTTAAGAGACAGTAGATATCAGTCCTCCTAATTTCTAATACTACTGTGGTTCAAAAATAATTTAAAATTGCTGTATCATATTTCTTTCGATTCCTGCACTGCAGGATATGCACATTCCATTTAAAACCTCTGTGAAGCACTCTAGAGCATAATCAAAGAATCATTTAGGTGGCAAAATGGCTTGAAATCATTGAGTTCAACCATTAACCTAGCACTGCCAGGTCCACCACTAAAGCATGTCCCTAGGCACCCAGTCCACACAACTTTTAAATGCCTCCAGGGCACTTCCTCAAGCAGCCTGTTACAATGCCTGATACCCCTTTCAGTAAAGAAATGTTTCTAATATCCAACCTAAGTCTCCCCAGCACAACTAGAGGCCATACCACCTACATGAACTATCCTCCTGCTCTGCAGTCTCATACTCCAACACAGGTCTATGATCTTGATTCCACATTAGAAGAAAAGAATTTCCTGTTTACAAGATGCAACATTTGACTCCAAGATGGGTCAGGAAGTACTCTGCATTCAAACCACATTCTTAGGTCTTATCTGCAATTTGATTTTTTTTTAACTGAATACAGAATAAAGCCTGAAGTATTTATGTTCATGAATCTCAATTATCATTTTAACAAAGGAAAGGGAGCTAGAGAATGTTCAATACTGACATGAAGACTACAAACATCTTTATCTGAAGTTTCCTTAAGTAGTCTATACCAGTTTGATCAATAAAATCACATAATTACTTTCTTTAAAATAGCAGTTATGATTTTCTGAACAGTGTACTGGTTTTAGTACTGCGCACTGCAGTAATCAACACAATTAGCTGGAATGGACATAGCATGTTCACTCAAACACTGTAGAAAACCTCCAGAGTCAACAGGAGTTTTTCTATCTTTTTCAATGAGGTCTGATTTAGTATTGATAGAAATAAAGTACTATATGAAAGATTTTGAAAAAGACCAGAGAATAAATTTTAAGTGGTTTAGAAAGTGGGTTTATTGTCTCTCTTTAATTCATTTTATAGATAAAAAGGATTGATATATGTCATTGCTACTGTGTCATATATTACAATATAATCACAGGGCTACCAGAATCAAAACTATCATTGTGAAATATTCTGTGATACTTGGAGAATGACATGCAACATACAAACAAATAACAGATTCTGGTTTACACATCATAAGTGTACTCAAATGGAAATCTCTAGACATTAATTCCCACACATTCCTAAATGCACAAAATCCAAAAGATCTCTCATTGCAGTAATCAAACGATACATTATTACAAGTACAAAATAAGCTAAATATTCTATTTATAGATGATTGTCACAATTATGTTTCTTGTTGTACATGCCAAGCTCCTGTCACAGGTGTTTTCATTAAATAGTAAAAAGGTTTTGGCTTGAAATTATGATTAATAAGTGTGATTTACATTGTGGGAAAAGGAATATAGTTATACAATATATTTACAGAGCAAAGAAGAAGAAAGGAATAGAAATTAAACTGTAGGAGTCTTCCATTTTTTCTTAAAGTTTTCCTTAAATACCTAAGAGGATCATTTACTTAAATTCATAAATGAATTAATATAATTATCCCCAACTATATAATTGCTTTCAATCAGCATACCTTAACAAGTTTCATGAGCTGGTAAAGGTCCTCAACCTCATCTTCCTGGCATGCAGTATACACTCTTCCAGTATTTACACTGGTACCTTTTATAAAACCACGATACAGTGGCAAATCCAATGCATCAGCATATAGGTCAATGGCATGGTGTCCTACTGTCTGATACATATAGCTGTCCAATTCATCAGTCTGCCCTGCCATGATTAAGAAACAACCATATTAGGTACATTGTTGCAACAATTACAGATAATCACAATACTACAAAGTACCGAGAAAATCTAAATGTTAATATTTTTCAGTTCACAAACAGATGTTTGGTGACAACACCACTATAAACATGGAAAGAAAAAAAAATCGATTTCCCCACCCAACAGACGTATGGAGAGGAAGACATCTGTCACAAACATGCTGCCTCTTTGCAAATTGTGGTGCCTTTCCTTCTTCCTGCTTTATCCAAAAAATCTCCTATCGATTCAATTCTCATTCCATTCACACGGTAATTTTAATAGGAACACAGCACAAAGGCACAAACTCAGATCAAGAAATTTGTAATGCACTGCAACAGAGAACAAGCTATAGATTGTCAAAATTTACAAAAACTTTACTGTTAAAATTATCATGGTCGTAACAAAAGGAGACTATCTCTGCTTAGGTAGAATAAAAGTAGACCACTACAGTGTTTTGACACTGTTTAATAAGCAAAAAGCTTATTTCCTTAACCATGAGAAAAAAATGAACCAAATTTTCTTACAAGCAGTTTCTAGCCAGCAGCTACAAACTGCTTGTAAGCAGCTAAAAATGCAGGTATCGCGAATTAGAATTACATCTAAAACTACACAATAAATAATTTACACATAATTTTTTTCAGATAATATTTCTAACAGACTGATAAAATAATAAATTATTGTTGGTGAAATCTCCACTTTATTACAAGCTAACACAGTTCACTATTTTAATGCTAATTTGTAATTCTGGTACTTCTCTGAATTTACAGGGAGACATGAAGCATTTCTGCTGTATACCTGTGTAGCACATCTTGCAAAGAAGAAGGTCTGTAACTGACCAAATAACTAATTTGTGATGCAAGAATTAGGTCAGTCACCTTTGATGCCACACAACAGATATAGTTTTCCACAAAACAGGCATATCCAAACCCCTAATCACAACTAACCAACCTAGACCAGAAGAGTAGACTTAAAGGAAAATTCAGTGATTTCAACATACAAGAACATGACAAGGTCTTTAAGTGATATTCTGCTTAGAATACACAGTTTCTTTATTAATTGAGACTCTCCAGGCAACAGCGGTACAAGATAAAATAAAAAGAATGGCATAGAATCCACTATTGCCTGAAGCACCTCAATTAACTTTCTATAAAATTTCCAACTACACACTTAAAGAGAGCATTTTATGATTTTAATGATAATATTCTACATTTCTGATGAGGATAAATTAGTTTGAAGACAACATATTTCAACAAGATTAGAGATTATTATGTCCCAGCTACCCAGAAAATAAATTTTTCCTATACTCTCCTAGCATTTGCCAGTTCTACCCATGACTCATTTGTGGAGGCAGGTCCCTTTTTCCTTCCCTTTCTGTGTAACCTCCTACTGTACAGTTACCAATTACCATACTTAATTGCTTAACATATGTTGAACAGTGAACCTAGTTAACATACTTTTGCATTCTCCCCTACCAACTGGAAACAACTCACTTGCTTTTCCAGTCTCACTTCAATTTGTACTTGAGTCCAACATACAAATACTTAGCTCACCCTCTCACCTCACACCGACTACCTGAGTTTCTCACATCCTTTTTCATAGAAATAAAGTAGAGCCCATGAGGAACTGATCAAAAAAGATCATTCCAGCCTACAAGGAAGGAAAAAAGCAGGAAAAATACGAGTATCAAGGTCAATTCCAACCCACATCAGTTTCTCAATGCAGTCCACAGATGCTGGGTTAGAATTATGGAGAAAGACACACAAAGATAAAAATGGATGAGCAGCAGCACAAAGGCACACTTTTGGCAGCTGGAATGGTTTACAGCATTTAGTTTAGCACCAGTTAAGAGCATTTCTAGAAGTACAGTGCTAGTTTTGGTTGATGACACTGTCTATTAACTTTTAGCATTTGTGCTACTGACCTCACACAACCTCTTTGTTTACCTCCAGGATATCAATATTCTCATTTTCAAATTGTGTAAGCCTTTTTTTAATTGATCTTCTCTTCTTGTGGGCTTTCTTTTTCCTTTCAGGAAAAATACACTTAATACATCTCCATTGCATTTTCTTTTTTATACCTCTTTCAAGTTTCTGTATTGGCCTTCAATGTGCAAAACCAGACAAAAACACATATAGGAACGTAATTCAGGCATGGTTGTCAATCCATTGTTTCTAACCTATTTTTAAAAAATTTCCTGTAAGAAATGTGGTTTTCATACCTGTATTTTCAGCAGGTCTTAAATTGGCTAGAGCAACAATCTGATGTCCAGCAGCAACACACTGCATCATATTGTAACAACTGTCCTTCCCACCACTGCAAAGAAAAGAAAATAGTGGCAATTAAAAGTACTGATAAAAGTTTTAGTCCCTTATAACTTTTAACCAACTGTTCAAAAATAAGTATTGTCAGAGCTGTTTAAAAAGTTTTGAAATATGAAGAGCTGTAGAATAGTACCAGTAGAAGAATTATTTCACCATACATTTACTACACATGTATAGTGCCTAAATACAGTAACAATAAAGCACATGAAGAGTTTTGTATCTTACTGTTAATCTGAGAGGTTACATGAAGAAGAACCACTGACACTGGAATCTCCTCAAAGACTGTCTTTTATTCCAGAGACGAATTACTCAGTACTCATTACTAGTTAATTTGGACCAAAACCCCAAAATCTGCTCCAGCAAGTTGCCAGCATTAGTAATCCTTTTAAATTGGGTCTGTCATGTAGGGGTGATGCCTAGGGACACATTTTAGTGGTGGACTTGGCAGTGTTAGGTTAATGTCTGGACTCAATACCTTAGAAATCTTCTTCAACTTTATTGATGCTATGTCAGCAATAACATTTCTCCTTCATGAGATATGTTGCCTAAACCTTCAATATTTTGAACATAATTGCCATTTTCAAAAACTTTAATTATTATAGGCAGTTTCAGTTGACACTGCATAGAACATAAAAATTTTTTACTGCATTTCACTGCAAATAAAAGTGATTAAGGCAAGTAAAAAATATAAAAGGAAACATAACCATACTCTTAGCTGAGGCCAAAAGATAATACTGCAACACAGAGAATACAATTAATTTTGACATTCATTCAAGATCAACAGGAACCTTTTCTGCTATCAGTGAGGAAGAATTCTGTTCTCTTGATGTAACTGAAAAAGTATCTCTATGGATTTTAAACAATAGAAAAAGAAACATTACAATCTACAATAAAAGTGCTCTAGAATACACACTGCTTAAAAGATCCATGTTCAGACTGATGGCACAACTGCAGGTGGAGATTCCATGCAGCTTCTTTAAATGCCAAGGCACAAAAACCATGGCAAGAACCACAAGAGAGATCTATACAAGCTTTGTAAAACTGCATTTTGTTTTAGAATCACTGAGACATGCACAGGAAAACATATAGTACAAGCAGTCCTTGCTGCAATTGACCACTGAGCTCCTTGTGCTCATGCTATTATTTCTACCTGAAAGGGAGATGGAGCAAGACAACATTTGGCCTCTTGAAAGGCCAGAAAACAAGTGAAGAACAAGAGGAAATGGCCTCAAGCTGCACCAGGGGAGGTCCAAGCTGGACATCAGGAAGAATTTCTTCATGGGAAAGGCTGTCAAGCATTTGAATGGGCTGCCCAGGGAGGTGGTGCAGTTACCCCCCTGCAGATGTACAAGAAATGACTGGACATGGCACTTGGTGCCATGGCCTAATTGACAAGTGGTGATTGGTCAAATGCTGGACTTGATAATCCTAGAGGTCTTTTCCAAACTAAATGATTCTGTGATTTTGAAACAAACTTCTTCAGAATTTCCAGCTTTAAGCTCTCTCTTTGTCTAGCCCTCTACACAAAAGCTTGAAAGTGCCCTAGAGGAATGTAACCCTCTAGCTATTCCCCTCAATCTCTGCTTTTATCCATGCAAAAATTCTGGATGCTGTCTTGAATTTGTTGTGTAATTCAAACCTGAAGAAGAAATAGTGTAAAACATGGTATCCTTTTGCACTTAACACATTTTCATAAAGCAGTTGCTTCTGTTTCAGTGCTAAAAAGTAAATATAAATATGATATAATCCTACTTGGAGGGTCCATCTCTACTTAACATTCTTCTAATGCATACCGGCAACTTTCTTCTAACCTATATACAGACACAAAAGGAAATTTTTAATCATTCATTACTTTTGGACACCGTTCTTGATAGCTTGAAAATGTAGACAGTATTCACTTCATAATTTGAACTTCCAGGCTAAACAGAGTAATGAGACAAAGACTCTTTTCCTTCTGAATGACTTTATGCAAAAAAATAAAGTCTCCCACTAGTTCTGATTTCAGCTCCAAACAGCACTTCAGAAAAATAATTGTATGGCAATAAATAATTGCCTATGCTGTTTACAGCATTTTAATATTTTTTAAAAATTGAAATCAAAAATTAAAATGTCACTAGAAAAAATCTATTTATCCTTTCAATTATTTATGTATATATATATATTTATATATACACATAAAGACATTTTAAGATGGATATTGATATCCATATTGCCTACATTCAACCACCAGTTAGTAGGTGGAAATCTGTGCTTACTGAATCACATGCTACTGTCCTGTTATTTATTGTCTGAATTATTTACCATAGGCCTAAAAACTACCAAGAAACAAACAACAGGGTGCCTACCCACAAGATCTTCCAAACTAAATGTAAAATACAATATGGTTAAGACCAATGACAGCAGACAGCCCATGCCCATGGGAGGAAGGTGGACTCTGAACAGCCCCCAGAAAGGAGATGAAGACAAGTACTGAGGTACCCTGGGGACCCCTCTCAATTCCCAGCACAGAAAAAAAATCACAAGGCCTTTTTGTAGAAAGCTCCAAAGTGAGGCCAGTCAGGGTTCTGCAAGTATGTTAACAGGCAGGCTTACAAACAAAATACCAGAAGGAAAAAAAAAACCCTGGGTAACCATGAAGATATGAACCTATAAAGGACTTTTAAGCAAAATTCCTTTCTATAGACAAGTACAACCTCTTACAGATAAGAAAATTCTAGAAGAATTTTAAAGAGTTGAAAAACATCATATTTCAGGTTGAAGACTGGCTTTAAAATGTCTATGATTTAGCACAAAACAAAATGCAGGGTCTACCTCATAAATACCACCTTAAAACAAGACTATCAACTTTTAGTGTGGCCAACATTCTACAAGGAAAAAAAAAAAAACAGGTTAAAGTAGTTTCATACATAATCCTGACCTTTGCAAAAGTAAGAAGCGCTTTTCAAATACTTTTTCCCCCCCTCTGATCTTTGGCTAGCTCTGTTACAAAGACTTCAGACACTTTGATGTCTCTTTAAAACTCTTCTTAAAACTATTACTGAAACTAAATCCATCCTTGTAAAAAAGACCATTAAAATAGCAATTGTGTTAAAAACCTGTTTATAGGATTTTATTCCATCCTGCCTTTTAACACATTCCTCTGCTTTGAGAATATCAAAGTAAATAATCCTGAAAGACAAAGTCTTATCTATAAAGTAAAATAAATTTGAAGCTGATTTCTGTACACCATATTTGAGCAAATCTAGAAAAACAGACAACATTTCCCATATTTTCTCCTTTGCACGAGGTTTGGAATGATAGGCAGTTGCAGCCAAACCCCAGTTTCAACAGTTTGATATTAGACGTTCCCTGAAGAATTTAATTAATTAAATGTTTTGGCTTAAGTAAATAACCACTGCACCCAAAAATAAAAATACACAGCTCACATCTGCCACAATTCTTTTCCACTTAGAAGCTTCCTAGCCTGATCTTTTTAAATTAAATATTGTTTCTTCAAGAAAAACACGTGTCCTTATTAGAAAATGTTAGTTTCTTAAAAAAAAAAAAATACAAAAATTGCAGAAACTAACAAAGAAACTTACAAAAAACACGGGACGGGGAGGTGGGGTTGGGGGAAGATGGCAAGGACAGCAACCCTTGACAGACACGGCTGTGTCCAACTCCAACGATTGAAACCAGCTAGCTTCATCCTTTTAAAACTGGCAAAATTTAATCTCTCACAAAAAACCACACCACAAAACTCTTTCATGAAGAGTTGAGGAAATCAACCCTGAAAGAGCTTAAGATACTTGGAAAGTAAAAGCATCTGGATATATTGAACTGCAAATGAGCAGAGCCCTCTTTTTTAGAGCAGGACACGCGGCCCCCGCTCGGCGCCCCCGGCGAAGGCGCTGCCGCCGGCCCGGGCGGCTCCGGCTCCGGCTCCGGCTCCCGCTCCCGCCTCGCTGCAGACGAAGAACCCGGGAGACCGGGATATCGGAGAGCAAGCGACTGGGGAAAATACCTGTAGGTCTTGTTTTGGCTGGGGGGGGGGGGTGCGGGTGTGTTGGCTGGTTGTGGGGGATGTTTTATTTGTTTGGCTTTTGCTTGTTTAATTTTAAAAGTACACCCGTTATTCTTGAATTCTGCCGTAACACGGGAATTCTTCCCAGTCTCTCCCTACGCGCAGGCAGGCACCGGCCCGCCGCGGCACTCGCAGGCGGCCACTCCAGGGGCCACAGGCAGAGCCGACAGCCGGCTGGGAACAGTCGCCGGGCCAGGGGAAGGGAGGCAGCAGGAAACGCATGGGCGGGAAGGCCGAGCGGAAAGGGCCGGGCGGGTCTCCCGGGTGGCGCTGGGTGGAGCGCGACCCGCGGGCGGGCAGAGCTTCTCCCCGCGCCCTCTCTCCGCCTGCGAGACGCCCCTCGCTCGCTCACATAGGCGCTCCGTCGGCGCATTACCTGATCAAAGCCACTACTCTCATGTTGCTCGCAGGCCGGGGGCGGTAACACTGACAGGGAGGTGGGCGACAGCCGGCAAGCGCAGCGGGGAAGGAGCCCGGTCGCACAACCACACTGGGCTGCGCACGCTGCCGGCTCCTCCGTTGCTACCGCTGCCGCTTGGCCGCCTCCCCTACCGGGCCCTCCTCCCGGGGCAGGCCGGCAGACTGCCTGCACAGACCGAGGCTCGGGGAACCGCCGGCCTCCGTGCCCGGGGAGGTGCGCTGCCTCCGCTGCGGGGCTGCGCGCCGGCCGGGGCGGCGCGGCCCGGGCGCGGCCGGGGGCGGGCGGGAGGAGGGCGCGGCCGCGGAGGCAGAGCGCCGGGCGCCTATGGAGAGCAGGGCGGCCGCGCTGGCAGGCCCGGCCCGCCCGTTTGAGGGCATCGTCCTCCTGCCTCTTCCCCCGCGCCTGCCTATTGCCTTCTGTCATTCATCGAAGAACCGCGAACCTGCTCCAAGTGATTGCTGCCGAGGGAGCACGGGCCGACCGGCATCCCCTTGGGGTGCCCGGCGGGGGGACTGTAGGGCATAGTCGCAACTCCACCGCGGCCTGGGGCAGGGAGGCCAGCAGGGCCCGCTGAGGGGGCAGGAGTTGCTGCGGGGGTTTACAAGTCGCCGCGGGCCAGTGATTGCGGCAGCGGGGAGGTTGGGACAGCAGTAGTGACCAGGCTGACTCACTGCTCTCCGCTCGCAGGCGAGTACAAAATGTCCATCTGCATCCTCGGCTTCAGCTGCTGCAGACCGAAAATCGGATCTCCTCATCTGATCCCTGTTCTGGGCCAATTTTCTGTCCAATCCTGCCATGGCGCACATGACAGACACCCCTGTAGGTTTGCAAGCTAAGTCACAAGCTTACCCAGGTGCCCAGTCTTTCGACACCTGACACACTGGTTTATTTCCCCCATGTATGGAAGAAACGTGGGTTAGTTCTCTCGAAGAAACTTTATTGCTAGACTAACTTTAGGAGTCCTCTATCATCAGATAAAGGCATTTCTGTTGGTATTGTGGCAGGATTTCAAGCAGCAATCTAAGGGCCTGCCACTCTCCGGGCTTTTGTTCTGTGAGACTAAAGTGGGGCAGGAAGCCCCTGATGTGTGCTTGGTTGCCCACCCTGGCTGGAGCCTGGTGTGCGGGGTCAGCGGGACCAGCGCAGTTCCTCAGGGTGAGCCTCGGGCTGCCCGCTCCCTGCAGTGCCAGCCTGCCGCCTGCAGTGACCAGGAATGCCCTTCATGGTTCCTACTGAATTCAGTTGCAGCAAACGCTGCAGATATCACAGAAGGCTTTGTCCCTCCAGGCTGGGATAAATGCTTTATGCACTGGGAGTGCTAACTTACCAGTCCCCTGTAACATGATATTATACAATGCTGTATAACAATCTGTACCACTCAGGCTTTACATTAGTTCCTTGCACATCGGCTGCTGAGTATGAAGTTCCCAGGAAGAGATAAGATGGAAGAAAGCATTCTAAAAAAAAGCACTTTGTTATAGTGATAAATGTTCCAAAATAAATGCGTAATGAAACAAGTATATACGGGGGTTTTTTTTATGTACAGCTCATGAAACAGCTTGAAAACCCACTTTTTTTTTAAGATGATTTTAGTCAGCACATGATTTATACAGTAAATCACTGTAAAATAGGAATGAATAGTTATGGGCAGATATGAAGGTGATGATGCCTTCCTAAATGCCTTCCACTTTTGCAAACTTAAGAAATGACAATTGATATAAAATTTACTTGCTAAATAGTTGTGAAGAGGTAGTAAACAGAAAATAGATTTTTCTGTGTTGGAATAATTGCAAAAAACATACATTTAAAAAAAATAAATCTTCATGCTTTGGCCGCCACAGGCTGGCATTATGAAACTGAATGTTTGACTTGCCTTGGAATTGCTTACAGGGCGTTTGAGTTTCCTACTAGTTTATTGATGATGACATAATGTGTAAATCTTTCAGAACATCCTAAGTGATCTAAAGGAGGGTGTCTTAGATGTGAAATTCTGATGAAACCACAGGAATTTTTTTAGGATTTGGGACTTCTCTTTTTAGCTCATGAAGGTAATGGAGACCTGTTCTGAACTAGAAGAGAGATCTTTAGCAGAGAGTACTAAAATGAATGAAACAATACTATGTAGTACATGAACTAGTAGAAAATAACCAGACCTCTGAGGAACTGTAAAAAAAGGCAGAACAAAGTTACTTGATTTATTGCCCAGAAAATAAAACAAGAGGAAGGTAATTTTGTGATACATCACCTCTATATTTTCTGGGTTTGAATGATGCATATTTACTTATTTATTATCACCAAAAAAAAGAATAATTTGGCTAGTAGTTGTGAATCCTTAGAATATGCTTATTTGCAATACTTAGCAATGATACATGGAAAGTAAAAATCGTGTACATAAATTAGTCTACTGCTTTGTAAAATAGAGAGGCCATATAATCTGTAGCTGTAATCAGACAGCTTTAGAACAAATACTCAAAGAGTTGTAAAGATTTTTTCTAAGCATAGTTAGAAGATCTGCAAAGAGTAATTCTGAAGTCCTGCATTTTCAAAAAGGTCTGTTACTGTTTGATACAATATAGCTGGGCTTTGGGGGAATGGTTCTATTGCATTCAGTTTTACAGCTTCCAAAAAAACCAAATTTCCAGTTACAAGTCAGACTTGTTTGAAGTAGAAGTACAATACTGTAGGACCAAGGTTTGCTTCATTTACTACTGCTACTGGAATTTTTGCTGCTACTTGATGAAGACATCAGTAGTTATTTGCACAAATAAAAAAGCAGCATTTGGGTTCCAGAATTTGAGAAACATATCCAAATGGAATTAATAAAGTGAGGTTTGAAAACAAATTTGCATTTTACCCAAAAGGATGCTGTTTTCAAATTATGTGGAGTATATCCTATGAGAAAAATCTGTTTCCTTTCATTTACCCAATGGAATAGCTCTTGTGTAGTCTCACTGCTCTTAAAAAGTTCTGCCATATGACAGTGGACAAAAGACAGTGCACCATCTCTCAACTGCTTGCCCCAAGACATTCTGCTGTACTGCCACAGCAGCTCAAACAATAAAATCCACCAAAGCTGCCTTTCATCTTGGGGTAGTACTGGCTAGTTTGTGCAGAAGGCCTGCAATGGCTCAGTGTTTCTTTTTCACCCTTTTCTGCCTAGAAAGTTGAAAATAATGATAATGAATTAGTATAACTGGAGGAACCTGTCAGAGGATTGAAAAAAGCAATGCAGTATCCCTAATGATCTGGAATAGTTAATTAAGTTCTCTTATAAATGAGTTCCAAAAATAACTTACTTTCAGTAAGTTATTCTGAGAAACAGTCATTTTAGCATACCTGAGCTGCAGTGCCTCTTAGCAAAGGGCCAATTATCTGGTGATTGGCAGTTAAAGGTGAACTAATGAAGTTCTTAATTAAAAGATTTCCTATTATAATCACCAGTAAGTAACAGAATACTGCATACATAAAGCAGATATAACGTTAGAAGAATATTTCCATTTTGAAACAAAGGTTTTGAAAATCGTCTCCGCCTTTGCTTGCCAGGTCCAGAACAGGAATGTTGGAGTTTTCACGGGTGTAGCTGGCAGTGTGCCACTACTGGCCTTTATTAGGGTGTCCTGCTCTGATTCTCCTACAGTCATAGGTATTTTCCTCATTTAACAGATGGCAGAAATTTTTTGCCGCTCTTAGTACCCAAAGTTCTTTATGTAATAGAAAAATGGCTTGAGATTTTATAGGAGAATATTTCAGTTGCACTTTTAACTAAGAAACTGGCTGCAGAGTTCCTTTAGCTGCCTGTCATCGACAGCTTCCCTAAATTTTCACTTACTTCACAGTAAGCAGGATATTTTCAATTTCTCTGTGAGATAAACTAGAATTATATTTTGAGAAAAAAAAATTGGTTTGTCAGCATGAGATGCATTGACATACTACTAAAATCTGAGAAAAAGAAATTTCTCAGGTAGCATCTCTCCCCATTCAGATGTACAAGGACTCCAGGTCCTACTGTCTACATTTCTACAGCTCAACAGATGTAGAGTATTGCTCTGAATGCGCATAACCACACTAGCAGTTCAGGATGCCCTAGGTAAAGCAACCTGTAAAGATTGGTCACCTTGTCACGCTGATTGCTTCTTTTTAGACCAAAATAGGCATATATTGACTTGAAGTTGATCTCCATTCACAGACACATGGCCCTGGTAATCAGCGCTGTATGTGAAGAATGACTTATTTGGCCGTATGGTCTTCTTGCTCTTAAGTGCTCCATATAAACTCTGCTAAATATATATACACCTAATCCTGTCGTTCTTAGTTCTGGTCAGGCAAGATTTGTCATTTTTGTAGGTGAATTGAATTCTTTCTGCAGAACTATGAAGTTCAGCAACTTTATTTTGTCCTTTGTATAGAACTTTTTAGAACTCTCAGACTGGTATTCATTGACCACTATGACAAACAGAATTTAGCCTAAGGTATTTAGCCTAAGGTAGCCTAAGCATAATTATATAGGTTCTTGAATAATAGGTAATTGTCCTTATATGATATCAATTTTTCTAAGCTTTTGATGAACTTCACTGACCAATCTACCATTCTTCAGAGTCAAAGATATAACATTAACCTTCTAAGGTTATGCCTCTGTCAAATGACCAGTGTTTCCATCAGGCACTAGTGCAAGTTAATTAATATTCAGTGAAAAATAAACAGTTTTTTTACTTGACTAGATGAGTTTTCAGTGTTCAAAATCTTTATTCTCTCTATAGTAAAAGCACTAATATTAATTACCACCGAGAGAAACTGCTGAATATGACTGGCAAAATCATTAATTTACCATTTTCTATTAAGCATAATCCATGGTATTTAAATGTATTTTTCTCCATGTGAAGTCTTTAAGTACTTTGAAGACAAAAAACGATGTCTGACCACCTCCAGGTCACCAGAATGCCTGTAGTAATAAAGGAGTTTCTGTTCTCCATATATTTATTTTGATTGCAATTAAAAATTTAAGTAGGGATGTTATATTTACAGGTTTAAAGCGGTTTTGTATTCTCCCCACTTTTCTCCCTTATTAAAAAGATTGGTGTTTTAGAAAGGAAGATTTCAATTGTTTGTGGAGATTTTAAATGCAAAACAAATTTGTGAGTTAATCTAATGATATATTGAAAAAAATGTAAATCAGAGATGAGTTTATTGCAGAGAAATACATGTACAAGATTCAAAACCTAGTCCCTGTTATCTAGCATGAGATGTTTCCTGTGAAGCTGTATTAACTGCCAATGAAGACTGAAGACAGAAATTTTGGAGTGTTTCTGCATGTTAGAGACTATTAACCATTCTAGAGAGGAAGAAAGAGACTAGGCTCAATATTCCTTAAATGTGCTCATCATCCAACATATTTGAATGTAAAATGATAGGCTTTAATTTATTGGGAGTTAGCCATCTATTGGCTGCAAAACGCCCAGGAAAAAAATGTGGTCATGGATGATAATCCATGAGAACAGAGAGAAATTAGCTATCTATTTAATGAGGTTAAGCTACAATATCTTCTCCGTCATCATAAACTAAACCACTGGGATCTTGTAGGCAGAAATTGCTGAGATATTTTTACAGAGACTCGGAAATTTAGAGAAACAGCTTTCAATGAAGAGAGTCAGAAAATTGAACTGTTACAATGAAAATCTAAAAAGGAACTATCGTCTCTTATTGTAGTAGTATATAATTTGAGATCATTCCTCACTTACTAAATGGTTCTGCAGTTCATCATTGATTAAAACATTTGAGTAGGTTACAGCTGGTGCAGTTTCAG
The DNA here is from genome assembly GCF_963513975.1 of Fringilla coelebs. Taxonomy (NCBI): domain Eukaryota; kingdom Metazoa; phylum Chordata; class Aves; order Passeriformes; family Fringillidae; genus Fringilla; species Fringilla coelebs. The sequence continues at coordinate 29,785,833 of NC_140034.1, forward strand.
GGGAATAAGCAAACAGCAAGTTTTTTGGCCCATTTGTTTCATTGCAAAAATCTTCCTGTATCATAAAATATTTATAACAGAGTTGTAAGTAATAAAAAGGACTATTTTCTTTTCATTCCACTCTTCTTATTTGTTCTGTTTTGTCAGTAAAAATACCATTAATAACTTCAACAATCAAAGCAGATTTTAATGTGTCACATTAATACTCTTCATTTCACAGTTAAATTTTTCAGAGAGAATTAATCTAGTAAGTATGGAGCTGTTTTGACCTAATTAGCAAAGTAGTGAGCCTAATTTTGAGTGATACAGAGAAAGCATTTCATTGCTGAAAAGAAGCAGCAAATCAGTTTTACTTTTCAATGTCCTATTGAACTGTATGACATCATGTGTAGTATAAACCATTTGACATAATCTGCCTCTGATTTTGAGTCCTGAAGGAAGGGTGGCTGTGACAGTGCCCTTTGAAATAACATTGAAGCTTCAACTCCCATGTCAACATCATGCTCTAATCAGTGCAGTCTTTTTTGTCACAGGGTCTTCCACCTTATAATTGACCCTGACATATGCTATTCACTCTGCCCCTTGGCTTTGGACATATAATTCCTGTCATGGTCAATTATTAGGTGATAGAGCCTGCAACCACAGGGACCATGGCTTAAAATCATCCTACACAGTAAGCCCTGAAGTGACCAAATTCACATCTAACTGGAGGGGAAGAGGGGATCTAGTCTTTGATAAAACTAATATTCTTTTTACTTCTATATAGAAAAATGTCAATTTTCATCATCCTATGAGTTACTGAGACAAATGGTGACAGTGCTATTTCTGAAACAGGTTAAGGAAAAGTACAAAAACCTTTACCAAACTCAAAACACTCTGAAATGAGGAATTGTCTGTATGAGCATACAGTATGCATAAAAATTAGATTACACTACATTTGAAAGGCAGATGAGAGTTTAAGAGTGACAAGTGGGCAAGTGCTAAAAATAAGGGCATGTTACTTCCTTTCCAACACTGCTTTGTCTGTATGCTTTCTTTGATGTTGTTTAAGCTTTGAAGTAAAGAAATACTTTTCAAGAGTCTGAAAGGTACTTCTGATTACTATATTGATAAGAACTGGTTTTGAACAAAAAGATCTCTTGTGGTTTTCCCATTGGTTCTATAATGCCCGAGAAATTGCACAATGACAAAAACTAGGGCACCTGCTCTCTGGCCTTCATACAAGCATTATGATTTTCAAAACCAAACAGTATTGCTGTCATTGTATTTCTGCAGTAATGTTAAAAAAAATCATTACTACTTCAGGAATATGAGCTGAGAAGAGCAAAAGTTTACCATCCATCTGCAAATGTTGAAAGGCAGTTTTGTGAACTACTGGTTCACTTCACAGATTCTCTGTCCATAGTCAACTGTGCCACTAACCCAGAGGACTCTCCCTGTTTTTTGCTGTGTGAACATTAATTTCAATTTGCTAGGCACCATTGTCTGTTTATTTGGGTTTGGGTTTTTTGGTTGATGGTCTTGTGGGCTTTTCAAAAACAATTTGAAGGGAATTTTACTAATCTATAGTCTTTTCAAGTCACAATTTTTTTGTCTATGGGAATCTTAGACTGGTTTGTTTTGCTGCTGACAATTTACTTAATTCTCTTATATATAGAACACAGCTCAGAAATAATCTGTAAAAGACCCTTGCATATCTGCTGAGTTTTCCAGGTAATACAAAATATAATATTGTGAAAGATGTGATTTTATCTTTATTGCAGAGCTTAGCCTGAAGAGACAAAGCTCTAATTAACATTCACACAATTATCTAAGTCTTTAAAATCCCATCTGTCTTAATGATGTATACATAGCATAGCAAGCCCAATAAATACCAGGCACATACAATGCAAATGCTTTTAATTTAAACTATAACACTGCTTACTGAAGCTCTTGCACATATTCTGTGCTTCAATTGTATGATTATCATAAGACTTGAAAACCTTCCTCCTGAAGTACACAGTCCTACATATATCTGAGAGCTGTTAGTTTAGCAACTGCTGTTACTGTGTGCAATATCCAAACAAGTAAACTTTGGAAATGGCTGATTCACCTATATATGAGTTACCTGGTGTGCAACCTGGCTCAGGTGTTTGCAAGACAAAAACTAACCTTGACTGAACCTATAAATAGATACGAATACTGAATTTTGACACCTTCAGAATTAAAAAAAAAATAAAAGCGCTGTTCCTAACATGCATTCTTTTATCTACCCTGCATGTATCATGTGACATTCTAAACATTATTTCATAGAGGAGTTAATTCAGCTTTCAGCAGTGTGCAGTCTGTGAAGCAAGGAGAATAACTCCTGGCTGCTTTATGGTTTAAAGCATGATTGAATATACTAACATGAAGTACTTATTTCAATATATATAATGTATTTTTAAAATATTTCATCTCTATACAGGTCTCATCCTCTCAAGAAGTGGAGCATCTCTATTGCACTTAAGAAGACGAGGCAGTAGAGCCCAAAAATACTGAGACAGTGCCAGTGATCTGAATCTTGATATTTTATTCTCTGGTCAATAACTTGTTGATCACTGTGCGATCATTCCTGCTACTTCAGTTGCTCTTTGTTTCAGTTTCTCTCTATATAAAGTGACGTAGCTATACCTTGCAGAGTATTTTGAGAATTATGGGAGTTTACAACTAAGACACAAAACATCATTGTAGTAAGTATTTTTAAAAGAGTCTTTTCATAAACCTTTTAACTCCGTTGCTCTAAAAATCATTCTTATCATTTACATTATGGCAATTAAAGGAAATACTTTTTGTGTTATGAATGGGATAATTTATAGTTATATAAATTTATAAGATTAGCTTTTTTTTTAATGTTGATATGCAGTTTCTTCTGGGAAAGTAGACAGGGACATCAGAAGCAGTATTTAAATCTGATCACGGCAACTGATTTTTCTATGCTCTATCAAATAACATATTTGCAAAACTGCCAGATGGGGAGAGAAACTGCAGTGAGAAAATAATGGTGAGGTTTGTAGTACAAGAAAAAAGGATCAGGCATTAGATACATTATTTGAACATCATGAGGAACTTTAAACATTTAACAAACTTCTTAAATAGAAGCTTTTCATTGATCTCTCTTCTGCAAGGATAGCAAAAGGAAAAGGTGAAAGAAAACCGTACAGCTAAAGCTGACACAAATCCTAGCCAAACACAATTAATAAGGAGTATAAATATGGTAAATATTTGAATGATAAATCTTGTGGCAGTATGGGAGGCAGAAGGTTACTATGAGCTTTGCATTAAAGATTTCTAATAGGGTATATCCCATCTCTCCTCCTTCCATTATGGATAAAATTGTTAAAAAACAGCTTTGAAGAATTTGATTCTCCCAGGCTCTTATGCATACTACAGCATTAAAAGCAAACATTTAAGACAGAAAACTTGTGAAACCTCAGTGCATTTTTTAACCCATTTCCAGGCAGCATTAGATCAACAGCAGAAATAATTGCTGTCAGTTTGTACTTTTTGACCAATAATTCTCTGTATTTTCTGCAAGAAACTTGAGTGATGCAAATGACCTTATTTTTACAGCATGCTTTTATTAAATAGTTTATTATTTTGGCAGACTAATAAAGATTTTGGTATTTGCTTTTATTTGCAATAATATTACCACGACATAAAAAAGGATTTTATGTTCTTTTTGAGGAACAAGGAGGATAAAAGTGTTGATGGATAGTGCAACTAAGGCATCAGCAATGAGCTGGAAATGAGACACATAAATATGAAAGCAGAGCTAAGAAAATAGAACTGCACCCTTGGCCTTTCTTAAAAGAACATGCACATGCCATGGTTCATTCATACAGTTACAGAAACTCCTTTTGTTTTTAGTGAGTCAGTGAAAATATGCAAAGATTAAAATATTACCAAGATTCTCAGTTGTTTGGCATATTTCTGTAGTTAATGTAGTTGTGAAATGTTTCAAAACATTTAGAGAAATGTTGATGATGATTTTTTAGAAGACATGTATTTTCTTTGAAGTATAAATTTGTCCTTTTTTTCGAGTTATGTCTTAGACAAAGGTGGTGAAGCAATATCGATGTTCAGTTTTCCCTTTTTTGCCCTTCAAACAGACGTAATTCTTTAAAGATCAAAGAGCTGAGACCTCATAGCCAGATCAAACAATCACACCAAGGTTTTAAAAACAAAATTATCAGTCCTGTAGTAAAAATAAAAGAAGCCTAGATAGCATGTAATAGAATTAATCTTATTTTATATTGGATGGGGAGTTTGGTTTCAGATTGAGAAGATTGTGACTATAATATTCATTTTGCAATAATCTGAGCTCCTTGTTAATGGGTGGCGTTAGATGCAAGGGGTATTCAGCAGTAAGAAATGTATTGATTCAAACACATAATTGTATGTGCCTTGGAAATAAAGATACTTCCTTGATTGAGGGTGCTTAAGATTTTAATTTTGCTTATATCCACTCCTCCAAAAGACAGTCAAAGTCGAAAAATATGAACAGAACAAATACCGCATGAAAAAAAGCTAAACAGGCAAACAAAACTTTCCCTTGATGGAAATTTGTTTGTTCCATTTGCCTTTTCTAAAAGGCAGCCAGTAAATAGGAATCACAAAGTATGAGTTTCTTAGAAGAATAAATCTAGCAATTAATTATATGTCAAGGCTTAAGAATCAAAAAACTGCTTATGCCCATTGCCAGTCATTCACTCCCTGTCAGTAGTAGTTCACATCTTTCCTGGGATGGCATCCAACCACAGTGGCATCTAAAATATAGCAGGCTATATTGTTACAGTTGGAGGTGAAATTGAAAGTTGCACCAAACAGAAGTGACAAATTCACATTGCTCAGTGTTGCCTAGCAATAAGAGATGAGTTTATTATGAACGCTTGACTCTATATCCATCGCAAGGAGGCTTTGTATTCACACCAAAATGCCACTAGTCTTACAGGCAAAAGGGGCAAAAATAGGGTGGGCAGAAGGAGGGAACAGTCACAGTAGTTGTGAGTATGTTCTGTATTTCAAGATTTCTCTCTTTCTCAGGGGGACAGGTCAGGAAGGAGAAGGCAGAGCCTGCCTCCAGCTGAACTCTTTCAGATTGGCCAGGTAGCTTTTTAGAGACCTTAATCGTGCCTTTGAATGCCCTTAGTAGTGCTGTTTCATTAGTAATGGCTTGTAGTTCAGACACTGCAAATGAAATCTTTACTGAATGTTCCCAAGAACTGCTCAGTAGTTGTTTTCATTGTGCATAGCTTTTCATTTGCTTCTGCTCTATTTTCATTTTTTTTCTTTCTTTTTTTTCTTTTTTTTTTAAGGGATAGGTCAAGTCATCAGGGAGCTTTCCCCTCCTCAGACATCTTGCTCTTTTCTTTTTTGACCACTGTTTATGTGGGAAAACATTTATTTCTATCTTGGACATTGGACCTTGCCTCTCAAGGTATTAATTACCTAACTATTCAGATAAATGTGGTTTTTTTAAAGAACATTTAGGTATCCTTGAAGACCTTACTGGATACCCACGCACATATTTAGGCACATAATCAATTTTATAAATCAATGCAATCGTTTCTATTAAACCAGCCCCCCCTCCAATAACTGATCTGTTTCTGTGTTTTTATGCCATCTGCATTTTTGACAACTGAATATTTTTGACAGCATGGTCCATTGTGCCCAAGTTCACATCATTTTTTTTTTCTCTCTTTTTTTTTAAAACATCATATGACTACATATGTAATAAGAAAATGGGTTATATCACACATTTTGCTTTGCAGATTTGGGTTCACAGTGGATTTTTTGAACTGACAAAATTGTACAAGAGGTATTTCTATTATAAGAGTGCATTTATTTTATAGACATGATAGGTTAATGAAATGCTATGTAAATATATTGAAATTGCAAAACAGTTGTGATTTTAAGAAGCTTTTGAAACAAAAAAATAAAGATGAAATTTAGAGATTATATAGTTTAGGTAAAATAGAATAAAATATAGATTAAAAATGCTCACTCTTGTGAATTGTTTAATCAAAAAAGCTAGTGCAGAATTAGCTCCTTAGCTTATATCTTCATCTAGCCAAATTACTGAATCTATGAAAATTTGAGAGCATAATTTTTATATTTTGTGTACAAAAATTCAGCTATTGTCTCAAATTTTGACTTAGGCAGTAAGCTTTGAAGGTACAAAACTGAGGTACTTGCATTTTGTAAATGTTTTTGTAAAAACCTTTAGTAACTTTGGTCCTTTCTTTATTTCAGATTCAACGTGTTACAAACAAACATATTCCACCTGTTACAACAATCTGGCATATTACTTCCTTGATACGTGATGATACAATACCTCTCAGGTTTGCTGAGTAGCAAAGAGAAATGTAAGCAAATGAAAAGGTTTTCCACTTTCACAGTTTTTTTCTGCTTGGGGTTCTGTTTGTCTGAGAACCGTATGAATAGAAGCCATATTTTATAGTATTTCTTTAACCTCTGCCATCTGGTGTAGGTTAGTTTTTCCACTGCCAACATATCCTAGAGGCCCCAGTACCAAAATGTTTAATTTCTAAGTAAACATTTGGACTTTATAAATCCAGTTTAAAAAAATAGAGCATTATTTTTTTAAACTTTATACTACATTTGCCACTACTGGTGACATTAATAAACACACAGACAGGTATATGGGTTTAAAGGCTTGTGGCCATGACTGTTCCGTAGCTGACCTCCAGAGATGTTAGGTCGCCTGACATCTTTAATCACCAAGTCATGCTCAGTTATCAGGAAGGGACTTGAATATTCCCTACAGACCTAAAGCCTGAAGTTGTGTCAAGGGATTTGCACCACCACAGCCAAAACTTTCCAAATCATGTATGGTTTCAGACAAATAATACTCACCCATGCCAAAGCCAAAGCTTTAACTTTTTAATTTTTTTTTTCATTTAAACCAAAGTTATTTCACTGCAACAAGAGAGGATTGTTGCTATAAAAGAATTTAGGCAAGTAACTAACCACTTAAGAAATCCAAAGAGTGTAATATCTCTAGCAACTTCCTTATGTCTGAGGAAGAAAAAAACCACAAAAATCATGTGCCAGAATTCTACTACCAAGAGGATAAAGTCCTTTTTAAACTTACAAGAGTATAGTGTTTCACTTTGTACTAGGTAGCAAATTATCAGATTTCAGTTTGAAAAAATGCAGGGCTGTTGGTTGTCCCAAGCTGATCTTTAGTCAGAGTGAAAAATTGAAAAAATCCTTGCTTGTGCTGAGTATGGGCAGGCAAACTGAATTATTTTAATCAGTATTCTTCAGAGGCAGACAGTCACTCGGTAAAAGACCCGTGGATGATATTGGTGCACAGATTATAGAGAACATTCAAAGTTGTGTATAGGCAAGTTCTGAAAGGTAAAGAAAAGATAAATGACTACTATCTTGTTTCTTAATTTTGATTTAGGGAAAGTTCTGTAAAAAACCTTAAGAATTTCCACTTCTTTACATGCCCACCTCATTAAATTTTTTTGTGGGTGTGTGGTTTTCCCTAAATTCAAAAATATCAAGGATAAAGAAGGCTTGCCACCTTCACCTGATGAACTTCCTAATCCTGATTAGTATTCAGAAACGTGTTTCTGGCATGAAATGAATTTTTAATGAAAATTCAGTAAAGGTCTTCACTTAGTGTTTATTGAGTTTCAAATGAAACAAGTCTTAAAAATAAAGAACAGTAAATTAATTAACAAGTGGCCCTTTTTTGAACACTGAGCTCTGAGTTGCTGTGCAAAAGCTATGCCCATTTAAATGAATTTAGAATTTGATTAGTTTAATCAGTGTGATTTGGTAATGAAGATTCATGGTATTTGTTGAATTTAAATGATACTTGTCCTGAGGATAATTCTTCTTGCTGGACAGTATGAATGAAGAGGTGAGGTATCACCTTTCAGCCAATCTGGAGTATGAAATTCTGTGTTACTTTTCAAGACCACTAATTGTACTTATTTTATTATGCTGAGTTATAAACAGCAGCATCTGGGGAGTGAACATCCTCTCTCAGCCACTTCTTCTGTCTGGATGGACACCTGGTTAAACTGCCTCAGTATGAATCATCAGGACAGATAAATCAGTGCTCACACTGTGATCTTTTTAGTCATCAGCAAAACTTGTTCTGTTTAATTTAGTAATTTTCTAATTCTAGCTTACTTTGAGCTAGAATATTAAAAATATTTATATTTTTTCACTGCGGTTCTTAAACCTACCTGCATTGGAGTGGCAGCTTAGACATGCCCTGAAAGATTTACCCCAGTATTTCTTTGTAGCCATTGATTAGCCCTGCAAACCCGCACTCATGTTTGTGTTGTGCCTGGAGTCACCCTGTCCCTTCAGCACCTCTTACCAGTCAGCTCATTCTCTTCACTTCTGATTCTCTATGAACCCTACCCTGGATGTTCTGTGCTTGGCTAGGCATTTTAAGAGTGGATTTAGCCTTAGCAAACCAAACCTTCTTTTTATGTTCCCTTGTCCTCCACAGTCTTTCCTGTTAATTTTTGGTCAATGTAAGAATTTTTCAAAGGACTGGAGATCACAATATTTATGGAGGTTTTTTGAACATAAACACCTGTGTGAGAAGAAAAAGAATCAAAGTCAGAGCTCCAGCAAAGGAAAGACTAGAGTTGGTCATTGCATGTTTGGCCATTCAGTAAACATGCAGCACAGCCTGGCACAACACTGTTGCTGTTTTTCATATCACTAGTAAAAATATATAGGAAGAATCTGGGAGTAATTTTCGTTAAATTATATCTTTTGTCACTTCTGTCTTAAACTGGGTGTAAAATTGGTCCTAACTCACAATCTCTCCCAGAACAGATAGGAGGGGAGGAACCTCAGACTAAATTCCAGCCTTGGGAACTGATACCCAAGTCCTGGGGGATAGGTTCTAGGCTCTGACTTTTTTCTCTGTATTTCCTATTTAATAGCAATCTTCTCTTTTTTTTACTAACATAAATCCAATTTAGATTTGTCTGTATCCTGTCTGCCTGCCAAGTGTGGGCTTAGGGTTTCACTTGGCAGCCCCTTGCCATGTTGGATACTTTGTGATGCCATTGTGAGGCTTTAAGAGGTTTTGTCATTATTGCACTGTTATCAGTCCAATAAGGAAGAACTTTCATATTTAAATTCTCTATAGAAGTGAATGTACCCATGGATTCAGAGTGGTGGTGAAGTATATGGATTTTTATTAGGTGAAAATTAGTTTCATGATTTAGATTGGTATGTTTGCTGAGTACCCAAATTCTGCCCCAATAATTACTGGGTTTTTTTAATGTGATATTCATATAGTGTGTATATATTCCCTGTTTTTATTAGGTAACATGCATGGAGAAAAAGAAGAGGTACTCTTAATATTATACATAACATATACCCATCCAGGAACAATGAATAATAAACAGTCTCTGGAACTTGGCAGAAGTTTAATTCAAGGGCCATCATGGACTGCATAGTTTTCATTTTGTGTAGTAAGTAGTCAAATAACATTCAGAAATTGAAAGTGTATTTTTCTATAATACACATTTTCAAGCAGGTTTCTTGGCATGCATTTTGTTTGTACTGTGCTTGAAGTTGTTTATGGCATTAGTGGTTAGTGTGTTTGTGCATGTTTGCATTCTGTCTGTTTATGAAGTATTTCACTGGTACCCTTACACAGCATGTGGTCGGTCGAAGATTATTTTTGATGGTGTGTGTAGTCATGCATTTTGGTGAAAGACTTTCAAGTAAAGTGGGTTAAACCCTGGTTATCTGCAGTCATGTAAAGACAGACTTATAGGTTGTACATCTTCATGTAACTTAGATACAAAAAGTACTGCACCATTTTAAAGATGAAAGAGTGAGTTGGTGCCAATTTGTCCAACAATCATGGTAATTTGAGTTGCATAAAGATAGGCCAATTCTATTAATAACTGGAACATTTGTATATTTTTATTATCATAGATGTCAAAAATAATTAACAGATGACTCATTATATTGTAATAATAACATGTGTGTAACTAATTATTGAAATGAACTACGGAAGCAAAACCAAACCTCTAAGAGGGATAATTTAAGTCACTTCAGTCTCTAATTGACAGCTAAGTATAGGCAATACTTTCAGGACCCAGACACAGGGCTGTGAAATTAATCTGTGAATTACACTGGGCTTAGAGTGTTAGTTGATACTTTTCATGGTGTTTTGAAAGTATGGATTGTTCAGCATGTATCTAATGACATAACAGGAATATTATTTGCAAAAAATGTAGATGCTGAGCAACTGCAGTGTCAACTAAGTGTCTCTAGATGCTTACAGACATCAGTTCTGTAAGGATTTTGTGAACGTTACAGAATAAAATATTATTGCTTTATTTAGATGCCTTACTGCAATTTTAAGAGCACTATTCTTCCTGTGAATCTTGAAACTTAAGGGAAACAGAGCTGATCAATAATTAATTCTTACGAAAGTTCCACTTGTAAGTCCTGTTTCATTACTATTGTTAATAAAGTTCTTCATGGTAGGAAACTCCATTATATCAGTTCCGATTTTCTTTCTTTTGGGCCAATTTGCATTTTCTTCATTGTGCTTCTTAAACCTTCTTTCATTGGAGTGGAGAATTTTTTTCAGACAGGTCTCTTTTTTTCCCCACTAGAGTAATATTAGACAATTTTCTAACTCTTCTTTTACATTTCTCAAGTGTGCATTTATGTATGAGAGCTTAAAAAAGATTTCGTTAAGTTTTTCTGTCTTTGAATAAGAGAATAAAATTAATGCATTCATTGAATATCATTTATGTTGTGCACAGTTTTTTATCTACTTTCTGTACATAAAATGCTATGCAGCTGTATCATTTATAACACCATGCTGTGCTGCACAACTCTAGTTTCTTTTTATGTATCGTGCTGTAACATACAGTGAGACCTTTGTTTATGAATAATTGTTTACAGGGCTGTAAGTGAATTTGAAAGACGAGAGGTAAAGGTGGAATTCACACCCTCTTAGTATTCTTCTTCCTTGTAACATGCCATACCTGTGTTATTCTTGAGAAGTCTAAATTCAAGCCATGGAAAATAACATTTCTATCCCTCAAGACATAGAAGCCATTCATACAGAAATGAGAAGCAAAATGTGTACAGAAATAAACTTTAAATCTTATGAAAGTAGCAGCAGGTTCATGGTGTCAGGAAGAAAAAAAATGATGAAAGGAAGCCAAGCCTGACAAACTGAATTGTGGCTCATCTGAATGTTGCTGAACTTCATTTCACTAACAAAATAGAGAGTTAAAAAAGGAAAAATTAGAAAAAAAATCCTTCTTATCACTGTAATATACTAGTTTTAAAAGAAATGTGTATGTACTATACAAATTCATAGATCTTTGCAACTATATAGGTATTTTCAATGTTTTAAATTGGGAGCAGAGAGGAGGATTTTAGTAAAAGCTGTATGATTGTACAAAGGACAGAATTTGGTGATAACTTGTCTGGAAAGTTGTACAAATGCATACAAAATCAGTGTAAAAATTGAAATAATTTTTCATGCAAGAAATGGCATATTTCTGTGTAATTGTATTAATATGCAATGCAACTAATTAATTACATTGATATGCAATGGTTTATGAAATGTAGAATATGTATGCTATACTATTATATCAAGAGTCTATGCATAGCATACATAGCATATGGAAGAATGCACAATATATACATATACATATACATATACATATACATATACATATACATATACATATACATATACATGTGTGTGTCTGTCTCCATATGCTATATCTTCATAGATTCCATCTTTCAGTTTATGTTTTTGTGTAAATCAGGAGTGATTTTTAAAAGTCAGTGTTTAAAATGTTGTGAGAGTTTATTGTCAAGTCCATTATATATAGTAGACATATATTAACATATAAGAGATGAGCCAAGACAATACAAAACTACTCATTTTGGGCTGAGTCCAAATACTGGCTCTGTATGCCAACTACTTACCAGTATAATATTTAGATAATATTCAGCAGGCAAGTTTTTATGTTGTAAAGAGACATCCATGTATCCTGGGTATTTTTGAAAATAGAACTTAACTTTTATGTTATTAAGTGTTTTAAGCATATTAGCCTTTATATCTTCTAATTTGTGCTTTCATTTCAGTGAGAGCACTGCTGGAACAGCAATTTATCTTCCAGGAAAATTCAGCAGATCTTTTGAGACTCAAAGCCTGTAAGAAGTCAGGCACTGTCCAAGTGAGCACATTATTCACAACCCCCTGGAAAGCATTTTTAAACCCTGAGATAGAATTTTGGGGTTTGCAAACAATAATAAAATTATTGTCTAAGATTTTGCTTTTAATATATGTAAGCATCCTAAGGGATTACAAATGTGCTCCACTTCATTATATGTTTTGGCTTCAGACATCATTACCCTCTAAAGTCACTTCAGTTCCAGGTGTGACTCTTTGCTATATAAGAAGTCAAGCAGCTAGTTAATTATCCACTTAAAAAATAAAATTCTGTCCTTAAGACAAAAGGAGAAGGGCACTTTTCATGACATTTTCAATGAACTGGAACTTCTTGCTTCAAATGATATTCCAAAAACTTGCTTTTTCTCTTGGAACTGGGTCAGAGTTTTTCTAGCCGTGATAGAATTGGCATCCTTTCTTGAAATCGAAATATGCCAGCCGTAGTACTTTTTCAGTAATACAGTTATCATGCAGAAAATCTTTGATAAGGCCACATATGCACCATTTGTGCTATAGAGATCCATGAACCTGCAAGGTTATGTGACTGTGAGTAACCCCTGCTGCCATTTGATGTTACTAAGTCTTCAAAAAGCTTGACCGTGAGACAGACTTCTTTTTCCCCCAAAGGCTCAACATTCTTTTTGTGCTACATTTTTCAGAAGAACTCTTTGTTTGAAGAAGCTGGGCAGGGTAAAGCTGGCAGACTGGAACACTGCCCTGATGTGTTGTGACAGACATGTAATCTGCCATTTGACCACTGGTTCACACATCAGTGTTAATGTGAATGTGACACCTCTCAGCATACTGTTAATCATGCATTACTCTTCTGTCTAAAATGTGGAGATGTGGAGTAGACTTTTATTCTTTTCAGAAGACTACACAAAAAAACCCTGGTGAAATGAAATTTTAAAGCCATAAAAAGCAAACTGATTGACAGCTGCAAATCATAGTCACAGCAACATTGATATATACATATTTATAGATCCCTAGATTTCAAAACTAAAAAGGATCATTTGAACAGTCTGCTTAATCTAACGCACTCCCACTCTAAACATGCAAGGAGTTAAATATGTAGTCCCATGTCATGTGTGGAAACCTAGAAGATGACCTTCTGTAGTCCAGAAATGAGATCAATTCAGCTTCTTTTCCTCACTAACACTTTTACATCTCTTGGGTTTTTGTTTCTTTTTCTCCTGGTGTTTCATCACCAAAGTGCCCAGGAGTTCATCTGCTTTCATTCAACTGAAATGCATGTACCAGATGGTGCAAATAGCCCAGTATATTTCAATCCTGTATCCATGTCAAAAAACAGGCAGACTGCTGCAGTTCTTGGTTGCTGCACCTCATGGTATCAAAGGCTGGCTAAGAAGAGTGACACTGCTTGACGATGAATAAGATTTTTCAGGTCTGGCAGGGAAGTTGCTTTAGAAGCAAAAATCCTGCTCCTACTCTGTAGGAGTTGCTTTTCATGATTAATTAATCGTGTTTACACTAATCTACAAAGGATGCAAAGAAATATGAAAACAGAGTTACAGAAATGTGTCTAGTTAAGATACTGTATAGTAACCATTTCATCACCTGCATTTTAAGTATATTATCTATTTGCTTGTTAGATTAAAAAAAAAAATTACCTAAACCAGAAAGTTCAATATTGTATTTCTCAACATTCTTTTACAGGAGGACCACTGAGATCTAGGTTTGCTATGTGAACAGCCTAGATCTCCAATGTCCTTAGGTCAATGAAGTTTGAAAGTACCTTGAGGACTAGGCAGTGCAGTGAAGGTCAGTAGCAGCTTTCATCTGATGGCACCTGCTTAGAGTTTGGCCTCAACACTTTCAAAATATCTCCACAGTAAAGCCTTAGATATGCAAAAGCCATAGCTGTAGAAGAAATGATGATATGAGGTTCCAAAGAGTAGACAGTTGTTTATCTTGAAAAACAGAAACTGGAGATAGTAGTTGAAAGCTCTTTGTGGCAAAAGTCGACCTTGTCTCTATTGGTTTTCTGACTCCTAAATGCTGTAACAGTTACACAGAGTACAAGAAGAGTCATGCCTTCCTATTCATTCTTCTGGCATGTTACTAATCCCACAAGTAACAGGAAACTCGTGATACATTTGAACAGCAATGTGGTGCTTTCTCACCCTGTCCTCTGTCGCATTTGTATGAGTGTGTCTCTCTTAAGGCCCAGGCAAAGCATTCCTCTGCCTGTTTGGGTTACCTGTGAATTTTTTTCTTAATGTTGTTTATAAGCTAGGATATGAGAATTTTAAAACATGCTGGAGAATTCTGGTTTGACTGATTTTAGTGGTCTTTGGGATGATTTATAAGTGGCTCAGGAAGGGACAGCACTCTTTTACCTGTTTAACCTGTCAAGCTCTAAAGCTTTTCTCTGTATTTTTTATTTTATTGACAATTCTTCATTCATTCATTCTGAATCCCTAAACATTTATATTTTTTTTAACTACTGAAGAGAAAAATTCCTTGTTGGAAAACTATCTTCCTTCCTGAAAAAAGAATTCTGGGACAGAAAGAGTACCACAAAATAGTTCATACAGCTGAAAGACCTGTCTTGCAAGAAATTACAATTACTTGCATGTTCATTTTGCATTATCACATGTAGGGTCGGTATGCTTGTTGACAAATCTATGTATGTGTATTTGTTTTTATATTCAGGAGCTCTACTTTGCCTGCAGTCATGGTGTAGGTGGTTTTTCTCATGTGTACTGTAGTTACAGGAGTATAATTTTAAGCAGAAGTCATACTGAAAAGAATTGTTTATTTAGCTAAAGGCACATCATAGATTAGGTAGAAACCATCAAGCAGGACAAGGCACCAATATATATATAATGGAAAAGTGTAAAAGATAAATCAGGAGAAAAAGGATATTTAATATGATAGATGGAAGTGCCATGAAGACTAGTGGGATGAAGGTAATAAGAGAAGGTTTAGACTGTCTACCTGAAAAATTCTGGACAGCAAACTAGTTGCACTAAACAACTGTATATTCTCTATGGGGAAACATTAACAGTCCAATTGCTTGAGATTTTTGAGAGGCCAAAGGAGCAGCAAAATACATGTTGGGGAAAAAGCTTGAATTGGCAGGTAGGTAGATTAGCTGACCTATTAGTTCTTTTCTATTGCAAACTTCTATGATTTTATGTGGGGAAAATTCCTTTTCAACCCACGCTGGCAATCTGTTTATGTTCTGAAGTATGATGATTGACATCCCTTTTAACTTTTAACCTAGAGAATGTCTCTGCAAGTGTTATTCCTACACATAAATGTCTAATGCTTTTAATAAAAAAAAAAGTCTCTCAATTAGGGGACTGTATCCATGTGCAAATGCAGGATGGAGATCACAACAGAGTCTGAGGTGTTATCGCGGCATGGGCAGCACTCCCACTCAGGAAGGATGGGGCGTTGAGAAGGAAAAGGGAGCATTTGGGGCTTTATAGACTAGAGAGTGAAGGCAAACAAGAGAAAAGTGGATAAAAACAGTCAGAAAGAAGGGTATAATTTTTATTGAAAGGGGGAATAGGAAGGAAAGAATAGAGAAAAATGGGAAGGTTGCAAGGTATAAGAATAGGGGAGCAAGAGCAATGAGAGCTAATTTTTGGTGTAGAAGAATCAGAAAGAATAAGGATGTTCTGCTATTATTATGGTGCCAGAGTAGATTGCTACCTGTAAGCATTTACCTTTGGTTCATCTACATGCAGCCTTATTTTTTTTTTTGTTTCAAACAGTGAAATATTTAGTAGGCGTCACTGAAGCACACTGCATGGATTTTTGTGATAAATAGTGTATTTTAAAATTAAAATTCAGTTTATCCATCTTTCCCATGAAAGCAAAACTTGAAAAAATATAGAGCATTTAGAAAACTGTAGCACCCTAGTAGAAAGAAGTTCCATGTTCTGCGAGTCTTTCCAGCATTTTTAACCCTAACTGGGGGACTGGAGATGTATTTATGAGAGGGAAAACATTAAAAAACAAGTATTTAAGAAATTATAAACTAGCAAAAATTCATGTATTTAAATACTACAAAAATACTCTTTACATGTTACAGTATTAAACTAGAGCTAATTGTACAAAAAGAAATAAAAATTGCAGAAAATTCCAGTTAATCAAAAATAACTTTGCAATGTTACTTGTTCTGACTTAAAGAAGTTTGCTGAAGCATCAACTTCATTTCTGTCGAGGACTGTAAAAAAGATTGAAGCCGGGGCCTGGAATATGAACAAACAATGCATCTAAGTTAGTGCCCCACAGAATATTTTAAAATTATTTAACACAAATCATCTCAGTGTCAACAACTCATCACAGATAAACTATCTAATTAACAGAAGCCATCATAGTATTTGAGAACTCAGTCTTGGCTCAGTTGATATACCAGAAGGGCACTCCTTGATAAGCAAAATTTATAAAGGAAGGTTTAAAAAACATTACTGCCTGAAGTAGATTCTTCTTAGTTTTCAATTAACCCTCTGCTAGGTTGGGGTTTTTAGTTGTTTAGATTTTTTAAATCTTAATGAGATAACAAGCACAGGTTGACCTCATGTTCTCAGGTATATTCCAAGCTAGGACTCTGTTACACAGTCTATTTTATGATGCAATATTTTTTCAGTGAGTCTGCCGTGCACTTGGAACCATGCCAAAATGACAGCTCAGTTAACAAAAGTGTCCCCAGCTTTTGTAAGCACTTCTGAGATAGTTTTATCCCACTTCTTGAAAATTGCAAAGGTTGTCAAAATCCTGAGGAGATAAAACTTTACTGCAAAACACTTGTGGGCATCAAAGCGTCGGCTGGTTGTTGCAGCACCAAACCAGCCACTTATTGGAATTGCACTTATTGCAGGTGATTCACTTCCCTGCAGGAAGTCTGTGGGGAGAGAAAGATGATAATGGGATCTATGAAAATATAATATAGACCAAAAGTCACTGAAAATAGCTTGTGGGAAATACTGAAAAGAGAGATCTCTCCTAAGTCTCTGGGGGGGTGATGTTTATATGTTGCGAGGAGATGATCTAGGGCAATAATATTCATTACCCTGAAACTGCTCCTGAAAGTGGTCTTTTTCACAGAGAAAATGTGAAATAACACTTAGGAAGGAGTGAAGTATCGTCTTTTTTCAATCCCATCCCAGGTAGATTATTTGCTACAATATTCACCAAGTGTATGGCAAAAATGTGTAGAATTGATCTTTTTTTCTGAGCTGAAGGAGATGACACTGCTGATATCAAATGCTGGAAGAGAACTATTTATCCTTAGCCATTATATGATTCCTACAGCATTCCTAGGTTTGAACAAAGCACACTCTCCACCATCTTAGCAAATGACAATACTGAGTTTCCCAAAGTCTTTTAAGAAAGAATTAAAAAAGGACTGATAACCAGAATAATCTACCGATGTTTTTCACAAAATATTATTCTGCAGCTGAAAACAGATTTTAAACATTGGTTTGACTGAGATTTATTGTTACATCTGTGGAGGTATTTAGGCAACTCAACTACCTACCTTTGCAAATTAGAATTCTAGTTTTAAAAGCTATTAACAGGAAAGTAAAAAGAAAGATTAATAATAATAATAATAATAATAATAATAATAATAATAATAATAATAATAATAATAATAATAATAATAATAAACAACCAAATCTGCATATTTTCATCAAAACACTCAAAATTTTCAGTGGATTAATTGGAAAATGGGTTATTTTCAACAGAAAATGCTTGAAAAGAAATGTTCCCTTCTTTGTTTGAAAAATTTGAGTGCTGTGAATTTTGAAAATTTCTTATGGTCAATTCATTAAAAATTATTGCCCAGTTTCAATTCTGTATAACTTCTCAGAGCTATTGAGGGAGACACTGATAAGGAAAACAGTAAGTCATAATGATCAATGTAATGATGTCAAAATGTCATACAATTAATCAAAGGTACAAAAATTAATTTATTTTTCTTGACTTTCACTTGGCACTTCAGTAGAGGTGATGTTATTTTAGGAACATTCTGATAAGGAGCATAGGGGTAATGACGCTTGGGAATCTGCAGGGATCATTGAACTTTAAGGGCAGGAGGCCACCTAGTAGATATGCAATATATGCCAATATAATTCTATTGCCTCTAGTTAAATAGACTGAAAAAAAGTCACAAAAGCTGTGAGCAGCTGAAGGAACATATTTGGCAAGACGAAGACAATTGACAATGCGTTTGGTCTGCCCCATTTCCAAATTTTTTTAGACATTTATATGGGTTTACACAACTTGAGGTAAGTTTCATTTCAAGTTCTAAGGAGATTTTTCCACTGGATAACACTCCAGAGAGACTTCATGTGTTGTTCATTACATGAACACAAGTGTTAAGGAGCATAGCTGGATATGGGTATATTACTAAATTAATTTCTGAGTTATTTCTTTCATATTTAATGGATTAATGTACCATTGAAGTTAGCAGCAGTGATGGCAATGACATTCTTGTACATTCCTCTTAAGATGTGGAATATCTCAGATAAGTGGTGCAGAAATAACTCATTTTTCAGCTCCCTGGCAGTTCCAGATAATGATTTCAGATCAATTCAAATTAATGGCAGCTCTTGGACTATTTTCAATGTTTAACATGCACACATATTGTTTTACCAGACAGAGATATGCACAAACTTGATGTTTTCAGATGTCTTCTCCAAGTCTAGGAAGCTACTACATATATGTCCTGTTGTCTTTAACAGTTCAAACAAGTGATGATCCTTATCACTCTACAAAAATAAAGTAATTGTTAATAAAGCCTAACTGACCTCAGTTAATTTGTTTCTATAAAAAGAATAGCAAAAACTTTTTAAAAAGCACTAATAATTCCCCCCAGCTCCAAGTCCCCGAAGTATCAGGCTCTACCTCTAATGTCCCTTTGCAAGAAAATGTGACAAACTAGGCATACCAAAAGTTTATGTGAAAAGACTAATTTCAGAGAAAGATTCTTCAATAAAAAATGGAAATGACATTATTTCTCAAGTGATGATTTGGATTTACACATACTTTGCATCTATAATGAATATACACACAACAGAATGATTGGAGTCCAAAAATGTCTCTACACCATCACTGTATTTTCCTGAATCTGATACTGGCAGCATGGTGAAGCACTCTCTCATAAATGTTAAAAAATGAGATGGCTTGCATCTGATAAGTGTTAGAAAAAGGGTTAGCTTTCTTGGGGTGGTTATATCAAATTTGGATTAACATTTTCCACTTAGCCCCTTCTGCTTCTGGAGAGGCTGACATGATTTAGTGACTATGAAAGTAACACCTTTGTCATTTTCATTGTACTTCATTTCACCTTCTCATTTGTGTCTTTTTAAAATAAGATGTCTAACTGAATACAGTAATCAATGTGCCATCGATTTATATAATGTAATTGTAATCTTCTCTTTTCTATTCTCTATTCCCTTCTTAACACAATTTAACATCTTATTTGCTTTTTTAATCACCACTGAACAAGTCTCTTCATTGAGCTGTCTACAGTAATGCCTGGATCTTTTTTTTCCTGAGAGGTTACAACTAATTCAGAAGGCATCATTATGTATAAATACTTTAGACCGTTTCAACTAATGTGGTTTTTTTTTTGGGGGGGGGGTTAATCTGTGTTGTGGCTTATCTGCTGCTCAGTTGTTCAACCAGATTTTTTTGCAGAATTCAACTAAAGCTCTTCATAGTTCCTTAATTTAAATGATGCAAATGAATTTACAATTTCAGCTGCTTTATCACATTTAGTCTTTATCCTGTTTTCAAATTCAACATACAGAGTGAGCAGTACTTTTGCCAAAACTGTTTTATGTAGTTAACTCTGTATTCATCATGCTGGAAACAAGAATTTTGTTGCTGTTCTGTTAGTCTATGATTATATAGCTGCAATACCAACAACGACTAAATAGGATAAACACCCAAGAAACACCTGAAAAACACCTACTGTAAAACTGTAAACCTGGGGTACATAATAGTCTAGCCATAGCTATATGTCACAACTTTGATTTATCCTCCTAAACCAACCTTAATCATAGGACACTTGCCTCCTATATTATGCCTGTATTTCTGTATCATAAAATTTTTAATAGTTCAGTAATTTACTGACTTCTGCTTTACTATAGAGATTTTTGCTGATTTCCATATGAATTAGTTTACAATTAAGTCTCCTATGTGAAAACTGCAATTTAGTCACTAAAATTGTAGTGACAGTACAGAATATGTTTGAAGTAGTTTTTATATTTCTGGCAAGCAATATTTTGCCTCATTGTTCTCTAGCAGAGAACTGGACATAACTGGAAAATTTAAATACTTGTAATATTTACAAAATTGTGTTCCATGATATCTCTACTTAAAACAAAAAGAAAATTTAAAATAATACTGCAGGAGAGGGTTCTGATGTTTGCCATTTTCACTGCCATTTTTCTGTATTTGTCTAGAGCATATAGGGATAGGAGTCTTATGCCTCTTTGTTGCAATCACTATACAATTAGTAGACAATAAACACAGGAGATATATCTCCTATTACACCACTTTTAGGTTGCATTATATTTCTCTTTTTAAGTGTGGTAACTGTTACTGCAAGACAGCTTACTGTTAAATGATTTCCAGGAAAACTACCTGCTAATATGTGTAGCAATAATTTCAATTGTTTTCATTTTCTGTTTCTTCAATTTAGAGACTGATGTAGCTACATCTACACATGTAACTACATTACACTGCTGGATTTTCTAGAATTTCCCTCATTAAGTTTTATTTTTTTAAAATAAATCTCTTCATTCAGCCTTTGTGTAATAGCTAAGGGTAAAGAATCTTCAGCTCTCTCAAAAGACGAATTTTCTGCTATAAACAGCATGCCGTTACAACTCAACTGATTGCAAAGAATTTGGATTGCAGTGTGATTCAAGTCTTTCATTGAACTGATATTATCCACTCAACCTCAGCAATACCTTAGAGAAATACAAAGCAGAGTAACTGTCTTTTATATTGTACTCTCTCAGTGCAAGAATAATAGAGATGCCATGAACATTGCAGAGG
The DNA here is from genome assembly GCF_963513975.1 of Fringilla coelebs. Lineage (NCBI taxonomy): Eukaryota > Metazoa > Chordata > Aves > Passeriformes > Fringillidae > Fringilla > Fringilla coelebs. The sequence goes on from NC_140034.1 coordinate 29,807,131, forward strand.
TGTCACATTAGCTGCTGAACTAAATAGTGTGAAGGAAAGGGAACTCATTGTTAATTTTTTTACAAGGATGGAATAGATGAACATTGCTTACAAATGAGCTTTATTTAGTTTTAAACACATTTCATGAAGTAAATAGTATATTTCCCTAATTTTCATGTCTTTTGGTATGCTTCCAAAAACTTGGAAGTGAATTAGTGTGCAATTTGCATCCAAATCTCAGCCAAGGGGATGTGGTTTATTATAATACATGGCCCTCCTAATTATTGAACAGCCCGAGAAAACTAGGCACAGTGTGCATCTGTTATTGCTTGACCACACTGCCAAACATAATTTGGCAAGCACAGAAATGTACATTGAGCAGACCTACAGTCTAATTTGCATTAGTTTGTAGTAATTATATGAAAGCTATAACTGAACCAAGCTTGTCCTCTTTTTAGAGCACATCATTCTTTTTGAAAAGAAATCTCAACCAAAAATCCAAAACAATTAAATAGCACACACATACACAACCCTGAGAAACTCCTTGTTTGCACAGTAGACTTTCACAGTATTATTTAATGATTATCCAAATGTTATTTCTGTGTATTCTGCAAAATATCAAACAAGGATTTTTTTCCTGCAGTTTATATATGATTTTCTGTGTTTTCTTTCATCCCCATTCAGAAATTTTTTATCTCTTCTGCTGAATTCTAAAACCCTGTATGATTTAATACTGTGTAACTGATTATTAAATTGGTGTTTTTAAATTCAATTGCTAAGGAGGAACAGGAGGAAAGTCCTGCCTTTCATAATTTGCCTTTGACCCTTTCCATAGTCATTTAATTCAAACTCTATTTTGACTAAAGGAAAAGTCTTAGTATAAGCCACCTCATGCCACAGTAACGCTGGAAAGTAGTCACCTAAACTCAGGGAAGCTGGGATGTTATGGTAAAAATACATGCAGGTTTTGGCCTACAGAACTTCCAAGGAAAAAAATCTTGTTTCCCCTCTTATTTTTCTAGTTAGATTATATATTCAGATACACAGACATCATGGCTCTGTATTAAAGATGATTGGAAACCTAAACTAAATCAGTAGATGAGGAAATAAAGCAGAATCTCATCTGCAGAAAGTATTATTGTGTACTATTTTCCAGAAATGCAGGGGCATAAAAAGATGAGCGAGTCAAATTCAATCCCCATTGAAATCAATGACAAAAGGTAATCATTCCAACAGCCACAGGATCAAGCAGAGAGGAAGGGGAGTTCTTTTTCTCCCTTCTTTAAGTAAACACTGGCATTTTCAGCTTCTCTGCAGGGGCTGAGAAGCAAAGGCACAGTCTTTTTTGTTGGTAAACAGCCTGACATTTTGTGGTATTGGACTAGTCAAAGGGCTTTCAATCTAGAGTTTGAGTATTAAGAAATAACTGTATATTCACTATGTACTTGGGTATTCTCAGATAGCTTAGGGTAATTATTAGCCAGCACACCCAGTCAGAAACATTTACTGTGAAATGACCATACGGAGACTATGTAAATGAGTTTCCAAGAGTGAAAATGCAATGAAGTATAAAAGTGAATAAAACCTGCTGAATATTGCTGAATGAGTGAACACTATATCTACACTTTGATTAGCTGATCAAACCTATTTTCATAAACAAAACCAAACTTGCAATAAGTTAGAGAGGAAAGAAATCCCAATGAACCATTTACAAATGGCATTTCACAGTTGACCAAAAAACACTCAACTTCCTTTCACATAGTGTGTGGAAAATAAAGATATGCTTGCTTATACAATACCCCCTGCAAAACTGTTTTATTTTCTATTTTAGTTGTATAAGAAAACAGCTTTTTATTGAACCAGTCTCTTTCCACATATATATCCTCTCACTTCAGGGGCTGGAATAAAGCAATGGAGCAAAGAAGCTGGGGAAGTGTTGTCAAGTAAAATCACACTGGTTTACTTTTTTCAGCCCCAAAACCTGCTTCATTTAGTTTGTTGTTATTTGTGTTTGGGAGTTTTGTTTGTTTGTTTGTTTGGTTTGGGTTGGGTTTTGGAGGGGCATTTGTTTGTTTTTTGTGGGTTTTAAATTTTTTTGTTGTTTTATTTTGTTTAGCAATGAGATAACTAACTAAAATCCATTTGCTGATTATTAACTGCTGTTGATGAAATACAAGAACTAGATTTGGGTAACAGTGCAGAGTTGTTTTCTCTTTATTTTATGTTTTGGGGCTTCAGAGATCTGAGAATACTACTCATCTTTGCACAGGCAGGGCCAGAAATAAAATATCTGTTCTCACAGGTCCCTTCTGCTAGAAGAATATTTTCACATAGATATTAGTTTTATTATTGTTTGGGCATCTCAACAGAAGGCATTTTAACACTTTGCCTAGTTATTCTTTAATACACATAATGCAAAGTTTTCCGTGCTGCAGGTTCCTTATGAAAAGGGATTTGACATGTCTGGTTTTAAGATTCTTTTTTTTGTCTAAAAGTCATGCTCATGATGATGACCAAATGAAAATCACTTTGTTTTCAGAGTGTATTATTGTGTAGCTAATAATTTCAAAATGAAATTATTTTCGCCCTTTGTCTTAATTCTGCATTTTATTTTCCGCATTTTATTTTTACTCAGATAGCCACATTCATCCAACTTCTCACATGACCATAAATATGAAATCTTTCGGAGAGTGTAAGTTAGGGTTCCCCTCTGAACTACAAGAATAGCCACTGAACTGCATCCCGTTCTTACATTGTAGTTAAACACCCTAAGGTATTGTGTTGAAACCATAGTTTTGGAGATACTTACACAAACCACTTTCTGTTAGTGAAAGTCTGCACAGAAGATCTATGTGCTACAGTATAGGCACATGCATTTACTTTCAAGAAACTGATGGGCTTGTAATGGTGCATGAATTGTGTCTGTGAATCGCTTGGAAACAGATGTCATGCGAACTTCATGCAAAGTGACTTCCCAGGAAGTAATTTTCAACTCATTTTCAACTTTTGCAAGTTACTGCAGCATGGTTTGATCTCCAGTCATTTCCAGCTGCACAATTAGAACTGGTGTCACTACTTAGAGCCTTTTGAATGAGCTGGTGGGCTTAAAGCCATTTAGAAGACAACTTGAAGGCTCCCAAGGAGGGCTAAGCCTAGACTTAGTTAAGGAACTCAGCTTTAAAAGGAAGAGTTTGGCATGAGTGAAAGTTTTCTGTCTCTGGAACTGTTTAAGCCTCCTAACAGTTCACTGCAACAAGAGAGTGGCATACAGAGTGGTAAGAAAGACAAGTAGGAGGGGCTTGCATTTTGGGTTTTTTTGGGTTTTTTTCCTCAGGATAACTCCTCATGTCTTTCTTTCCTTCCCCTTCAAATAATTTCTTACTGGATTCCCAAGCAAAAGAAAATTTTCTCCTTAAAAAAAAAGTCTCTAAGGAATAGAGCTTGTAGTCAGTAATCACACTTGCTTTATTTTTTTTTTTTTTCACTGAAGGTTTCCACTGAAAATGTGTATATCTGCTCGCTCTTATCTTAGTGTCTGTATGTAACTTGTCCTGTTTACAACTTCAGCTTCAATCCTCTTAGCTACCTAAGAATAAATCTTGCCTTGATTTTTTTAATGCCATCTTTTTTCCATCCATGCCGTTTACAGTCTTTTTTTCCCTCAGCCATAAAGATTACCTGCATCAATGAGGCTTTCAGTATACCTGCTTATCCCAGTCTTCTTCAGAATGTGTTTAGCAGCACTAACTCTACTGAGCTGTGAAAGGAATAGCAGGGTGAATTTACCAGGCTTAAGCAAGATAAATGGAATAAAATATGGTACAGAGAGACTTGGCTGTGTAGAATATAAGTAAACAGATTGTGGTCTCTGGAACTAAAAAGAATGCAGTTAACATTATTTTTGCTACAATACTGCAGAAAAGACTGACTATGTCAAGGGGCTAAAAATCTAAAGAACCACTTTTGGAATTCCCCCTTGAAGAATATTTTCACTCCTGTAGGATTTCATTATGTTCCTTGTTGTGTTTATAGGTCCTACAAGTTCTAATAAAAACTTTATAGAAATTCCTAGGTTATCCTGATTCTTAGAACTACATAAAACTCAAGGACAAAATTGTATCTTATATCTTTTTCCCTGAGCCACTCAGGGAAGGCACCACTGAGGAACCACCTATCTAAACCATCCAAGCCCTACTGGCAAGGAAATGCTATGCAAAGTTACACATTTAATATGAGTTATCAGAGAAGGGAAGTTCCCACATTTTATCTCAGGCAACAAATTTTGTATCAGCTTTGGATTAGTCAAAGAGGTCTTTCAAGGAAAAAAAAAATCCATTTCTGTTTCAGATAATACAGGCAGTTACAGTGTACATTGGTGAGTTAATTTGTTCCAGGAGTTAATGCCCTCAGTGTCAGAAAAACAATATAAAACTAAAATCTTTATTTTTTCATCTAACTTTAGCTTTTAGTGACTTCCTTTATTTTTTATTTTTTTTTTTTTGCTAGATGAAGCAGCTGTTTCATACCTGTAATTACCCATCCAAATCAGTAGTCCCTTATGAACTAAGCAGTTCCTAAATCTACTACTGGAGAACAGTTTTCCTGTTTAATGGCATCAATTGTCTGGTAGAAAATATCAACATGAAAAACTATTTTGTCAATGTTACTTTTTTGTCATATAAATTTTCAATAGCCAGACTAGAAATTTAAAATATTCACCCTTCTCACTCTAAGATAACTTATGCATGTTTTCCACAAAGACTATTTGGTCTTGATATAGCATACAAAGAAAAGAGTGATTAAGTGAAAAAAAAAAGTTTTCTGTAACTAATATAAGCAATACATTGTAATTTGTACCAAGAAAATTTCTTTTTAATATATTTCTTTTTAATATCATGCATAAGTTTATACACTGAGCTATTTAATTTGGTTCTCCCTTTTTCAGAAAGATTTCAAATAAAAACTATTACTTTTCACCGAGATTAATGGAAATACAAAACTGAAAGGCAAGGTACTTTCAGATTTTGTGAGTGTAGAGAATATTCCCATCTGAGCAGCGTGGTAATTAGTACAATGGAAATAATACTGAAATAAAATGGAAATAATTAGTACTTGGAAATAATATATTTTCATGTAAATATCATGTGATGTCTCCTTACATTTTGTCAATATAATGGCACATGGGGGTCTGAGGTTTACCTTGACTAGCAACATTAAAGTGAAATTTGTCTTCTTGTTTTCAGTAATTTATAAAAGTTTACATTGCTTGATATAAAATACATCATTTCTCAGCAGTGAAAGACATAGCCTGAATCTTCAGACAGTGTGAAACAATAGCTCTAAGGAAAATGTAAATTCACTTCTGTGGTGTTATAATTCTGACACTGAATTCTGAAAGGTAACATTTTAAATGTTTTAACAAAATTTGGTAGCAACGAATTTCTTCAGTCTTCACTAACTGATTTCCTGTTTACTTTTCCCACAACAAAATTATCCATGAGATCACTTACAGCCTGAAATAAAATGAAATCCCCTTGTCGAAGGGCTTCTTATGCTGTCTGCACTATCCTGCGCAATTTATTAGAATTAATTGCCATCAGTGGAGGACTTCAGAGGGACTACTAAACCTGTGTGTGTTTGACACAGAGCAACCCCACTTCTGCAAACTGAAGTGTAGAGTGCTAGAATAGATAGAGCCTTGAATCTCTAGGTACTGTCACAGAGCGAATTTTGAAATTTGTAATTTATTCCAGTTTAGCTTATAATTTTCTGAAGTATGACCAAAAAAACCTAAATCATGATTTACAATGCAAAGCTAACACAGCAGGAATTATATCTTCATACATAATTAATAACCAATGTACACCATCTTCATATGGCAGAGAGTACAATACTTAAAATAAACATAATGCTGGATTTTGAAGAATAGCAAAACATTTTGACCTACTAATCTATTTATTGTGGTGGGTGGTCATGCTTATAAACTCACAGATTGTCATTTACAGAAAACAGAATGGAAAGTTCACACACACACGCATACCCTCACACCCCAAAAAGTTAAACTGATTTTTCTTTTCATCGTGAATGAAAGAAAATGTTTCATTTACTTACTTAGATCAACTGACGTGTAACTTTCTCTCTTAATTTTTTTTTTGTCTACACTTGTTCCATCCATTATAAATTTGGTCACCCTGATAGTGCTTTTTGAGTTATAATGCCACACTAGATACTATATGTGAAATGTGATTAATGACTTACTAATTTGAGATCACTGTCTATTTGTACTTCAGTGAGTCATTGGAGAATTGCGACTCAGGAGGATGAAATTTCTGAATTTTTTGCCCAAAAAGAAACAGATTTTCTAGTGAAATCTAAACAGAAACATTAGTATCAGAATTTAATATCAATATTGTGATAACTAGATTGAGATCATAGCTAGAAGGCAGAAAGAGAGAGACTGCTTTCCACACATATAATTTCCTGTACAAGTCTATACTATCTCACATTTTTTTGAAGGCTTATTTAATTCATGTTGGCATTCACCAACATTTGATAAACATGTCACTCCTCACCAGGTGTTCTAACTGAAAACAGAGATGGACGAAATATATTCTACAGTCTGCTTGTAATAGGGGTCCACTACTTTAGTGAAAATGTAAAAAAAATTGTGATTGTAAAAATATTTGGAAAGTAATCAATGAAAATAAATATGATGAAAGGGTGCCTACATTAATTTACATGATTTTGTGAAAATTCCTGTTTCATAAAGAGATTAATTTTTGTTTACTGGAAGCTGCTTTTGCATGTTAGGTAATTTTTTGTCTTCTGTGTTTTTTTTCTTGAGGGCAGTTTGATGATCAGCGCACATCATAGGATAAATATTGTGGCTGTGTCTGTCTAGGAGAAATCAACCAAGAATTCTAACAATATTCTAAACACTATTCTCAAAGATATAATCTGCAGAGAGCATCTACTTTATCTGACAAACATGATTTCAATTCAGGAAATAGCTCACAATCATTCTAGTGCATCTGACATCAGTGGTATCCACACAGCCATTCTGTGCAAACTCCCTGCTTTAAAGGTCTTCCCATCACTGTTATTGGTCTCACAGATGATGAAGTATGACACTCCATAAACAATGAGCTGGGCCTTTTGTAGGCTGCTTTGCTTTTTTTGGCTTGAAACTGCCACTGAATGTCAAATCAATTTGGCTTTCATTAGAACAGCTTTATATGTGCAAATGTATTTGTGTCTGGTAGCTACTTTTTTCTATTTTTGCTTTCCTTTCCCTTTGCTTTTTTTCTCCTTTCCCTTGAATGATGTAATTTTTCTCTAATCAAAGCCAACACCTGTTTCTCTAAAATAGGACCCTCTGTGTAAAGCTCTTTATCGCAATCTGAGTACACTCTAGATGGGTTCATTATGAATCAAGTTCTCTTGGAACAAAGAGGAAGTGCTCTGCTACAGTGACATTGTACATCATAGAGCCTGGATAAAGTCAAGAGCTGATGTAACCTTGACTTTTGACAGGCCAACAGACTGCTGTCTCGATAATGCAAGGTGTGTAAGCCACTGGCTTTGATAAGTAATAAAACAAAAATAAATCCGATGCTTTGTTTAAGAGCAGCTCAGCTGTTACACAATGCTGTATTGGGTTTGATGGGGTAATGATTTTTCTTAACCATTTTAAAAGATTTTGAGGATTTCTGGTTTTGTAAACCGCAAGCCTGCTTAGACAAGCTAAATGAAGAATGCCATGAGAAGACTAGAACAAAATAAAGGTTACAGAACTCCCAGTTATGAGTCAGTGAAGATCTGCTCTAAAAGAGTTCATTACAAGTAGTCTGAAATGGCTGAAGTTAAGAAAAGGGAAATTAGAAGGGGAAAGGCTATGTCTGTCCCAAAAGGCTACCATAAACTCTATGTTATGACACATTTGAAAGAAACACAGGCTCGCTTTTCATGCACCTAAAATCCCTTGCCTCTATGAGACTTGTCTTATGGAAATAGCTATTGAAGTGTACTGTGCCTGGAATAGTTTAGGATTCTGGTGAAAAAGTTCCTTTTCCTCCTCCTGAAAAATCTTGTTTTCTAATTTTCATCACAAAACCCTCTTTTCTATCCATATACAAGCTGAAAGTCAGGATATATTTCAATTCACTTCATAGATTGATAAAATCACTAAGGTTGGAAAAGACCTGTAAGATCAGGGATCATAAGTAACCCAGCACTACTGTGTTCACCACTAAACCATATTCCTAAGTGCCAAATCCAGATGTTTTTCTGAATGCTTCCAGGGACAAAACACTTTCAGGAGAAATATATATTTTAAAATAACTGCCTAACTATAACCAGGTCAGATGCATGTTCTCGCCCAAGTAACAAGGCACTTGCACATAAGTCATATGCTGTGTCCTCTTGCTAGCATTGATCCTTTTGCAAAGAACCAGAAATATATTTTACTTCTTTCAATGGAAAGACACATTTTAGAAGCTGGGGAACCTACAGATAGACAGTAGGAGTGAGACAGGAAAAAATGGTGACAACGTTATCCCTATTCCATCTAAACATTACATTTGACACTTATGAAGGAAGACGCTTTTTCTGGACATTGCAGAATAGAAATAAGATGAGAGAACCAGCCTTTGCTCACAGCTTTCAATAATGGGCAAAAACATCTTCAGAGGACCTCAGGCTGTCCAAGAAGGGTCCTTGCTCAGTTTGTGAGTGGATGAACTCACTCCTGAATGATGGGATCCTGTGTCAGACACTCACAGGGAAAGTGCCTATTTTCAAAGCTGAAGAAGAGGTTTGCTTGGCTCAAATACTCCGTGATTTCAAATCCAGTGCTAACTCTAACTGAAATATATTGGTAATCTGCCATCTGTGGTTTTCTTGAGCAGAAATTTTGACTGAAGTCCAGGTCTTAGTAGATATGAGGCCACGTTACCAAATCCATCCTCCTACTCGACATCATCCTTCATACTGTCTTACTGTGTCACTGCCTTTGGATTAAGGACCACAGCAAAGTATGGAAAATGCAGATACTTCAGTTGCCAAGTCATTTCTTGGTCTCTCTGTTGAAGCTATCTATAGTGAATGTTTCATTGCTGACATCTATTCTAGCCTCAGTATTGTCAAAGCATTTTTTCATGTGTAATAAATTTGCATAAACACTTCGCCCCAAATATAATGAAACATAGTATAAGAAAGACCTAAATTATATTTTAAAAAATACTAAAAGACTCCTTGATTGATTTGCAGAGGCACAGCAAAATTCCTTCATATAGTGGCCTCATGAATGAGATGATAATATGCAAGTAAAGCATAATGATTGGCATATTAAATGCAAGATCTTTGTCACCATCTGTTTCCTGATTGTGTCAGCAAGTTGGGTTTTTTTTCATGGAAGTGTGAGAATACACCATGGCCTCGAAGTATCAAAATGTCAATTATACATCACATTTTAAAGTTGGAAGCCCAAATCACAATTGTCCCTGAATTCTGCTTGAAACACTGACAAATTATTACCTATCCGTCACATTTAGCCTTACTGTACAGTAGCACAGTTATTGTGCTGGAAAATAAAACAGAGCAGGAACACTATCAAGGCCAGGTTTACAATTTTGTGATGAATAGTTTAAAAAAATTGATACAGAAGGAGACAGGGAGAGAACTAAGAATGCAAAACAAATTGAATAGTTGCAGAACAGCCCTATCAAATACTTGTTATTTCAAGCTCGAGTACTTTGAAAACAGTTTTGCATTTCTGGTATTTTTCATTACAAATAATGCTCATTCACAAGGAAGACAGTATTCTTTTTTCTATATTTCCACTTGCACTAACAGAAGAAAATTGTATCCTGGTTAGTGCAATGAATCAGTACGAAGTGCAGAAGGAGAAAAGCAATGTGAAACCTAAGCAAAATGAAGGAACTTTCCACTAACACCACAGGTCCTGCATTACACCCTCAGGGGCCTTATATCAGAGTTGATGGTAGATGTTTTAAAGTCCCACGTAGGATGACATATACTAGCACCATCAGCTACCATAACAAGCAACCAAGAAGAGAAGGCACACAAAAAGGCTGCTGATTGTGGTTCTGAAATGTGAATGCAAGACTTCCAAAACTGGAAAGTCCACTAATATCTCAAGGCATTATTTCTGCTATGAGGAGGAAAGAGAAGAAATAGGTATTGTGGAAAATGATTCTTCATTCACTGAGGACGATGGTAAGACCACCAAAAAAATGCAAAAGCCTTTTGATTTGCTCCTAGACCAATTACTATACCTGTGGAAAGGAGATATCTAGACTTTTGTAAAATGGGATAAAGAGCATAATCATTTCCAACAATCTAACATGAATTAATTTGGAAAAAGACTATGAAGAGGTTAAATGAAAAAAGTGACCTTCCAGACTTGTACTTTATTGGACTTTTCATGAAGCGTAATTTCTTCTATCTAATAATTTCTGATTATAGTAGTATTAATACATGATAAGGTACACAATCTGCTACCTAAACAGACTGCTTATATGATATTTGCAGATGAATAATAAATTTTTACTGTAATAAGATAGTGATTTATAAGATGCAAAATTTATCAAATGACAATGATTCCAAAATCAGGAGATTGTTAAGTAGCATGATTTATATTACATGTTTGGGGTCAATCTCTGTGCCTGTGAAAGAGGGTGCTAATATTTAATAAATATAAAGTACATTGATTCTAATTAATAATTAATTTTTAGTATGGCTTTGTATTTTAAGCATGTGTGTACATACATGTTAAATCAAAATGTTTGGGAAAATTCAGTCTGGGGCTTCTGATTTAAGCAGTTATTCATGAACAGTTGTGTATAGACATGTCTTCACTACTAAAAAAATTCTTTTTCCTTCTTCAAAGGTTATGTAAATGACCTGTAAAGCAGAGGTTTGTATATTTCTGGTGGAGCAGCATGCTCCGCCAGATAGTTAGCAGTCTTTCCATTCAACAGCAAATGGTGCATCATAAGCTGTTGGAAAGCAGAAAATAATAAGAAAAGTCACAGTTGAAACTTTGCAGCTGTAGTTTGATAGATAAAGTTTGTAGCCTGAACATACATATAGATACAAACCAACACTGAGAGGAAAAAACAAAAAGAATATGTGAGATAAAAACTCTTCTAAAAACTTTCATGTGCATCTGTTGCCAAGGTAATGACTGTACATATGTCTTCAAACAGGTACCTTTTGGGGGCCTGACTCCCAGCTTGTGCACCTCCATCAAGATGTCAACTGAATGCAGGCAGTAGAAACACACTGTGTAAAATATTAGTGTGTTACAAACAGATATGGTTCTCTATGTGTGTATACTACTGTCTTCTCTGAAAGTGAGGTCTGGATATGTATGTGGTAAATAAATATTTTTGAACTTTGTGAACTGTGGGCATCAATCCATCTCTCAGATTCTTACAGCACTGAAGGAAAATGTCCTTAGTGTCTCTTTAACAGTTTCTTTTTCCTTTTTGTAAGTCCATCATACAATTCCTTACTTCCCCCTCTGTTAGGTCCATTGTGAATCATTCTTATTTACTAACAGACAAATAGCTGTATTTTCTTTTCTTGCTGCCATTTTTTTTGGCTTCTTGACTGCTCTGTCAGGCATCCAAATGAAACAAAGAATTCTCACTTTTTAATTAAAATGTTGCTGTTTAGGACGTGATCATGAAACTAGTGAGTTTAAGGGAAGTTTTGTCACCGATATCCATGTTTTTTTTGTTCTCCCTCTCATAAGGAATATGTCATAAAAATAATATGGTTTCTTTCATGTATTCACCTGGACTTTCAAAACAATGCTTTGAGGCTTTATTTCATACTCTGCTTAATAATCTTAGTGATTTCAGATTTTTTATAGTATAGTATATTAATAGTATATTATATATTTTTCTGTATTTCTTTTTGAATTCTGTATAAAAGTACATTTTAAAGTTAATTATATGTGTGTTATTATAGAAGCATAGAATGGCCTGGATTTAAAGGGAACACCAGCTCTCCTGCTGTGGACAGGGATAACTTTCATGAAACTCAGAACTCCTTCCAGCCTTGCCAGGAGCACTTCCAGGGATGGGGCATCCACAGCTTCTCTGGGCAACCTCTTCCAGCGACTCACCACACTTACAGTAAAGAATTTCTTCCTAATATCTAATCTGAACCTACTCTCTTTCAGTTTGAAATCATTCACCCTTGTCCTATCACTACATGCCCTTATAAGAAGTCCCTCTCCATCTTTCTTGCAGGGTCCCTTCAGCTACTGGAAGGCTGCAATTTGGTTTTTCATGCTTTTCAGAAGTCCAGAATAGTTGTATGATAAAACACATCAATTTGTTCAAACAGAAAACAAATAAATCATCTTTTGATTGAAAATTAATAATCTTCACTAGTTTTTCCTTTTGAAAAAGCTAAAACTAGATATTGAACAGTTCCAGAACCACAAATGCAAGGTTCAGGCTTGCAAGTGCTTGTTTGTGCACAGTGTTACTCGAAAGGGTAGTCCTGAGTTCAAAGTGAAGTTTGTGCAATTATCAGTCTGAGAGAGTACTCAGGTGTCTAAAGTGTTTAACCAGGATTTCAGAATAGAAGCTGTGTTTCTTCAGGCTGCAAATCTGTAACCATGTGTCAGTTCTTATTGAGAAAAAAAAAATCATAATATTTAGAGTTGATCAGTAGTACAAAAAGCTGTCTCTACTTTCATCATGCTAGATTTAAAATGAGCTGGATTCAGAAATCTTCACAGTTCCTTTGTTTTCGTTTCTGCAGATACTGAGGCAATCTAGCTTCACTGGCATTAATGTTTGCTGAAACTAAAAATAAAATTCAGAGAAGTATATTGTGCTAACAGTTTTAATCTATTAGAATATTTGTCACTGAAACAATGCCTTGTCACTTAGTAAACCAACAGCAATTAGACATCACAATTCAATTCATTCACATGGAGTAAGAAAATGTCCAAGAGAATGATTGTGCAGCATTGCAAAAATGTGTCAAAGTAAAATCAGAATTTCTAATTGGTCCTAATCCTGGGTTTTTTAACTTCCATTGCTTTCAGTCAGATTTATTATGTTCTCTCTTCCTGGAGTAAAGTCAGGATAACTTACGGGTTGAAAATTATTTAAAATGGTAAGTAAGATAATTGGAACTAATTAAAGAAGCATCATGATAAAAACAAGCATGTAAACATAAATTAAATTTAAACAGAGGTTTCAAAATTCAAATTAGAAATTAATTGCAAAACTTTTTTACCCTAACTATGGCATAATTGTACAGAAACTTTTAAAATATTCAGATCAATATTGTGGTCTTTACAAGAAACTGCTGCATCACAGCAGGAAATTTGTGTTATTCTGCAAATTGAGATCTCATAAAGAACACTCTACAGTTCACTTTAAGGGAAGAACAATGATGGAAGTACACCATAACCTACCAGGAAATACCATGCATGACACACAGAAACCATATACGTAGATTATGTTTTATTTAAAACAATAATAAAGGTTAAATTAGGTAAGGAAAGCTTGAGTCTTTTAGTTGGTGGGTTTTTTTGTAAAGAATTGTTACTTTTCAAGGACTAGCAATAATTCTTAATGAAAATTTTACTAAAACTTCTGAGACCAGATTAGAGTTAGGACTAGGTTTAGGTTAGGGAGAGGAAGAAAGGTGGTGACCTTAGAAAAGGCTGCTACAAGACACTTTCCCAACTCAGAATTTCTCCTGGGGCTTCAGTACCTCCTGCGGCAGAATTTTCCTTCAAGACTTAGGATCAGTTAGGAGAACTATCCTCTTGGGATATATCCTCTTGGGAGGATATCTCTGACAGGTGAGATCTGTTCAAGAAGCCTCCACTGACTTTGCAGCTCTTTGAGGAAGAGCTGGAAGAAGCTGCAGGAGGGGTTTCCACCTCCCTTACTGGCCGCTGCATTTACTAGAGGCTCTCACACTTGTCTCAATCTCTCACATTTGGCTCAGCCCAGGTCTGCTTTGAGCTCTCTGCAGCCATGCCAGTGCCTGTGACCGTGCCTTGTTGATGTGACCCTGACTCATGGGATGACTTCCTGATTTCCTGACAGGACTAAGCCCTTTTATTGGTGGGGCCACAGCTTCTGCCTGCCATGTTGTCATAATTTGCTTACAGATTCTCTTTTCCCTAACTGCCTTTATTGTTCCCTGAGAGACATGTGAGACCCATAGGAAAGGTGAAAACATTGAGGAAGTTAAGTGGGGGCTTGTGTGAGAATTCTCCTCATTGCATCTTTTTCACAAGGGACTTCTGCATGTCCCACTACAGAAGTGTCCACCCACACTTAGGGTTAGGCTATAGGAAGAGCAAAAGACATGAGACCCATGAAAACAGTGGGGTTGCAAAGAGCTACACAAGCCATAGCAGCACTGTGGCTTACCTGAGAGCTCTCTCCCATCTGCTATTTCCAACGATGGCTTCAGCATGTCTCTTGGCAGAAATCTCTGCCCACATTTGGCACAAGGGCTAGATCTATGGACAGAGAGTCAGATATTTTGTTTTTAGACAAGTGTTTTAAGGTTTAGCTGCACAGTGCATGGCTGCTTCCAGCATTTCTTAAAATCGTCAGAATACATCCGGGGAGGTTTTCAGTTTAAGTTAATAGAAATTGTTCATTGAAAGGCTTAAGTGATGTGAGAGTTTCCAATTTGAATTAAATATTGAATTTTCTATAATGGTTAGAAAAATGCTCTTGAGGACCATTTTTATGATAATTATAATGCTTCTGTAATATTCTAGTATTTTTATAGTATTTATGACATTTATATATTGAGAGCTTTTATGAAAAATTGAAGATTGCCATTTTGGCTTGGAAAAAAGTTCTCGTAGCAGTCTTATGCAACTGTTCAGAATGCTTACCATTTACCCTTAAATATAGTTATGGGATTAAATCAACAGAATTGGTTGAGAATTACATGAATATACTATAAGTAAGATATAAATTTTTCTTTTCAGGGGGGAAAAAAAAGAGCAATTTACTGTACATTGAAGAACATTGGAGTTCTTGGAGATAGGAAAATAGAATGTAATGTTCTCCAAAAATGATTAAAATATTTTCATAAGAAAGATACCACTGAGATATATAGGGTTACATATAATACTACTGCACAAATAGATTGATATCTGATACAGTATTGACTCTATAATTTGATAAACCCATTCAATAATAGTTTCAAGACTGAATGCATGCCTTCCCTGCTCTTCTTTTTTTTTGCTGTGTTTATTTGTTTGGTTTAATTTGGTTTGTCTAGTTAGAATTTCTAGAATGACAGTGATATGAGGTCTAAACTGAATGTAGGCATTAGGCAAGAAACCTTGCAGGATATTTCAGCATTTCATTGTTTATTTTAATTTGAACTTAATTAATGTGAGATCGCAGGCGCTATAAAGACAATGAGTGCCATCTATAAATGCTAATATAAATCAATAAAGAGGAGGAGGTTACATGATTTATGTTGGAACTGAGCCACCATGTAGTAACTGATGCTCGTTACGGCCTCAACAATGAATGGGAAATCAAAACATTAAGTAGTGCAAGCAAGAAGACATCCTATTTTGCAGTGAGCTTGAGATACTCTGTTTGTAATTCATTTTTATCCTATTAAAAGGTAGGTTAAAGCTTTCATTTAAATAGACATCTTGCCTAAGAAAGGGGCTGCTGGAGTTTGCCCAATGTTTCCATGCCTTTGAGTTGTTGCCAGCTTTGCTTGAAAAATAACAAATGCAGCTGCCAAAAGCTACAAGCAATAATATTACTGTTAAAAGAGTACTATAGGTACAAGTTTAAGGTATGAAGTGCTTTTCATATCTATAGTAGAGTTTGCTATGTTATTAATATTTCATTTTCGTTACCTTATATTAGTAAAATAGGACTTCAGGATTGTTTTGCATATCTCTCTTGAAGAATAAAAACAAATAGTTCTACTTTTGAGCATTGATTGGCACATTATGAAAACATCTAAAGGGTCTCTATGAGTAGGGCTGCATTGACACACTGAAAACAGGTCTAACATTTCTCCAGAGATTTTATTTATTCTCCTAATTTCTTCTAATTTTATTGATTCTCCTAATGTCAGCACACATTTTCAGATGAGAATTTCACTCTTCCTATCATTTTCCTAATAACTGTATTTTAATTAATTTTGAAGGTAAAAGATTTAAAGTCTTCTTTCTCCATACACGTTAGCTGAAAAATAAGTAAAAAAGACAACTGGTGGAACTTCACTGAAAATGTTTTCTTAGGAAGTGTCCCTGTGTCAGGTGAACCATTTCTCTTTTCTGTTATTTGAGTGCATTAAAATGAGATGTCCAAGTCCTCTGCAGATTCTGGAGTGACTGCAATTTAAGCTGTTTTGCATTCCAGAAGGCATTGTCATGGAGATTTATGAGTGTAGGATCAGAGCGGACACAAATGACACCTGTGGTAGAACTACAACTTTGTAGATGGGGTATTTTACATCAGTGCCCAGTCTTCTTACTAAATTTGACCCTTTTGACTAGTAAAAAAATAATAATCACAGGCTGTTTCAGAATAAAGGTAGGAGAGCTATAGATCCCTAGAAGAGAAGATATGCAGGTCAGCTTTTGTGTTGTTCCTGAGGAAGCTCCCAGGGAGTCAGGTAACTGCCATTTTAATAGTCCAGAAGAACTGAGGTTAAAGATTGTGCAAGGCACCAGAATGATTAACAGTGTATACCATTAAATTGAGACAGAGGTCATGGAAATTTACCTAGATCAATACCCAATTCTTAACAAGGGTCAAAGATATTAACTGGCTCCCCAGGGAAGTGATCACGGCACCAGCCTGACAGAGTTCAATAAGCCCTTGTATAGTGCTCTCAGGTACACGGTGTGATTCTTGTGACTGACCTGTTCAGGTTGGGAGCTGGACTTTGAAGATCCTTGTGGATGCCTTCCAACTCAGAATATTTCATGATCCTATAGTCTTGCAATTTATGAAAGTTGTGTGAGTAACTTTTTGACAAAAGATTCTGATAATAGAAATTTGTCAATAGCTTGCTTGTAGACACCTCATCCTAAGAGTAAGCTCACATGATAGCCTAAATGTTTTTGTGTTCTTTTTAAGATTTCATTTTTTGTCACAGTGCACTAGAGGTTATAATATCATTCTAGATATAGCAACTTTTTTGGTTTTGAGAACTGTTTCAATCTATACTGTATATGAAAAAAATACACTTTTTAACCTTTTCATTGGGTCAAATTTTCTAAGTTTTGTGGTCTTATAGCAATTTGGTTTTGCTTAACACAGTTTGGAGATCTTTATTTTCCTCTTGAGAAATTTTCGTCCATGATTAATGTTTGGACTTATTTTGATATCCTTTTGGGAAAAGAATTGTCTTTATCTAGATGTGAGTGGAACTAACTCTTGACTCAGCTAAAAGAAACTTTCCAAGGATGATAACCTCAATGCCACAAATGATAACCACAATGACACCTACTTGTCTTTAGGTGGACATATAAGCTGCTTGCCAGCTTTTTTGCATTTGTTGAGTAATGTCTAGTGAGAGTTTCAGAAAGTTATCATCATGTCTATGGAACTTCATTTCTTTACCAATTTCTGTGATTTTTCTGCTAATGTTGACTGCCTTCATCAGGGGTGGGAGATTTTCAATTATGTTGATAGGTTTCAATACTGCATTTTGAGCTGTAGTGGAATCAGCCCTTGAAACAATAATGTTGAAGATATATAAAGAGTCAGACAATTCTTTTCATTAGCCTAAGACTAATAGCTCAAGTCTGAGGCAGGATTTGAACTACAAGGTCTGTCCAAACACTCCCACTCTCCCACCTATCACTCTTCAAACTGTCTGCATAGATCCTGAGCTTTAAGGGGTGTGTTGACTAATAGTGCTTTATACAAATGACCTTTGATATGAAGGAGTTTAAGTAACAGGCTGCTGCCCTCCTAGAAATGCTTTTCTGCCTCTTTTAGCTTTTATTTTCCAGCATTCTTTCCTTTGCATGAATGAAAGGATAACTGTTGGATATGTGAAATGATGATTTATTGTCAGGATCATTATAGTAGAGTTACAAACAAATAACTCACCAACTGTCTGTTCTCTTAAACATGTGGTATCTGAGTGCTTCAGTGTTCTGTTCAAAGCAGAGGCTTTATCTTTGTTCATACAATAAAAAGAGCCCCTTTACATTATTTACTTTAGTTTAGATTACTGTGTTTGCAACTGTCATAAGTATGTCAGAAACGCAAGATTAAGACATTATATTTTACTTGCCAAAACAAGAAATAAAAGAATGAATGGAAAATATTATAGGAATGAAAAATATTTGACTGTTTGAATGTAGCTTTTTTTAAAGCAACAAAAAGACAAAAAAACCAATAGTGGAATAGTAGAATAGTGGAATAGTGTTCTCCCTTAGCAGAAAATGACGCGGTATTTGTATTTCTGCAAACTAATTGTAGTTTGCTCAGGCTATATAACCTCTTTTTTTCTTTTGATCTGTGTGGGATGCTTTTTGTAGAATGTCCTGAGTTGGAAGGATGTGAGAAGGGATCATTGAAGCCTATTCCTGGTCCTGCACAGAAAAACCCCAAGAATCATACCATGTGCCATGTTCCAGGTCTTAGCTGATTGTATTCAAAGGCTCTTGTTTTCCTGCTATGTATTATGAACGACTTTGGAAGAAACACCTGGAAATGCTAATATTGTGTGGTGACAGCACAGAATAAAAGAGGGAAGAAGCTGGATATCCTGGCAGTTCTGCAATTCACCAAGTCTGTTATTTCTGTTCTGTCTTTATAATGGCCATAAAATATGAGCTGGGAGTATGATGTCAATGCATCCACTTTCAATAATTGATATGATGAATAATCTCAACCTTCTGACACTTTCTGTATCTTCCCACATCTCAGGAAACTTCATTCATCAACCACATTTGAAATGTTTAAGTAATCTCAGTGATGTATGGAGCACTGAAACTCCCTTGTTAGAAATCTATGCTACTAACATTCTATCAAATTAAAAAGCCACTGAGCTCTTGTGCATAAAATTATCATAAATTATCTCTGAAGGTTCATTGCTGTTTGGAATGTTTAATTGCTCACTCAGCTGAACTTCAGCAACTCAAGATTATTAATCAATTTGTCAGAAGGTTTCTCATAATGTCATCTTTTACACTGTGGTTATATGCAAGAAAAACCCATGTGCAAGACAGTTTTATGTAGCAAGTCAAAAGTGTCCATGCATACCTTTCACAATATTAATTTCATATATTTATGAGAGAATTTTTCAGTTGTTGATTTCTCACAGAACATAGGAAAATTGTAATTACCTCAGTATAATTTATCTGGATGGAAAACTAGATTCTCCAAAATATATTTAAAAGTAAAATGGAGACAGATAATAGAATGGAACTCTTGAATCATTTAATCCTGGCCTACTGTTGTTTGTCTTTGCTAGAGTAAATATTTTGCTAACAGCAAGAAAGAAGTTTTGAAAATGCCATACCTTAAATGTACATGAACAGCATCTTCAGCCATCTTTCTTACCACAGAATGCATTTTTGCTTTAAAGTAATTTTTCAGGAGAGAATTTGACTTTGGTGTACTAAACCAATGTATTTCATCTTAATTGAAACATTCCATTATTTGCTTTGAATTTTTAAATTTATTTTAAAGGTTATAAATTCATCCTTTCTATTCAGTTTTCTTCCTTTTTTTTTTTTATAAATGCAACTTTTATGAGTGCGTCGATGGTAATGTTTCTATTTGTTAAATTTTATCCATTGATTCTTTTAGGAGCAACATAGAAGTAGAGCATTCTGCATTTCCTTTTCTAGAGAATTCAAAAGGATTTTGAAGAAACATGTTTAAGACTCTTGAAGCTACTTTATTTTCTTAAGCTGAAAAAGTTTCAAAATACAAAGACTGGAAAGATCATGGACATTATGCACTCTTGCTACTCCCTGAATGATCATCATATTATTTCCTATGCATGTGGAAAGATAGAGGGTGAAAGCCAACATAGAGTTAATAAGTTTCAAGTATTTATTTCATATTAAGTATTTATGCAGTATATCACACCAAGGTATTTTTACAAAAAACTGAAAATGAAAGAAAATATCAGGTTAGGGGTTTTTTTGGTCAAACTTCTTGCATAAAAATAATATATTGGAATGATAAATATTCTTGTGTGTCTAAAAAATGGTTCAGTTATCAGAAATTTGCTGTGAACTGGCATTAATATGTTTTTCTTCATGTGTTTTTACTGTATTCCTTCAAAGCCTTTCTTAAAATGTTTTATGTCCTTTAGCTGATGATAAAATGGGAAACAAAACAGAAGTAACAAATACATCACATACACTTTCTGACATCTGGGGTTATGAAAGCACATCACAACAAATGTAAAACAGATCCTTGGTACAATTTCATCACAATTACCCATCTCCATTACAACAAAACTTCCAACCCCAAGAAATAAAGATTGTCATCATATTTGGCTTTGATTCAACCCCAAAATGATATGCTGAAGATTGAGTCTAAAATCTTCTGAAGAAATAGGACAAGAAGCCAGATCTTCCAATTCCCAATAATATGTCTTAACACATGAATCCTTCCTTCATCACCCTGCTCAACAGTGATGCCTTACAGATGAACAACTGAGCTGTGATTAAATAGCTTATAGACTTTTCAGCATTTGTATCTTTTTTTTTGATCTTTTCATTATACAAGTCTGCCATAGCATATATTAGCACTAGGAAAATATAGGAATTAGAAATGCAGAGATGAGCATGTTTAAAATGCACTATGTACGCAGCAGATCACAATTTCCAGAAACGTTAAGTTCTGTAAGGTCTTTATAGTTCTTCCTTTATCCAACATCAATTTATCCTGTCATTGATGATCCTGTCATTGAATGTGAACATACTATTATGCATGATCCCAAACCTGCACATACTTGGCTCAAAATACCTCAACACCATACTGAAAACAAACTCATCACTAAGAATTGAGACTGTTACT
Source organism: Fringilla coelebs (assembly GCF_963513975.1). NCBI lineage: Eukaryota > Metazoa > Chordata > Aves > Passeriformes > Fringillidae > Fringilla > Fringilla coelebs. Next base: position 29,828,169 of record NC_140034.1, read on the forward strand.
GTTTCAATTAAAAAAAAAAAAAAAAAGAGGATCAGACAGGGGTTTTGTGTATTACAAAAAAGGTAATGCATTTCTGGCCATGTACAGAGAAAATTAAAGTGGTGCTGTAATTAGCTCATCGATAAATCAATAGGACTGAATGATAACTAGCATAGTTTGGATGTCAGGAATCCAGAAGCTTATTATGTGTGTAATAAAATAAAGATCAAGACACATAAGTTAGTGTTCACAGCTTTACCTATGTCTGCTGGTTTCTTCTCCTTTCACAACATCATCCCTCTTCTCATTTAATCATGAAAGCTAGATTAACTTCTTTTGTCATTTAACCATTCAGAAAAACTCCCTGGTAATTGAATTTTTTAATCATTTATATCAACTTTGAGCCTGAACCAGAAATCCTAGTGATGTAGTTTTTAGTTGCCCCTTGCCCAGAGACAGGTACCTTACAAGTAAAGGTTGTTAGTGCAGATTTTGTCCTTCCATATGCCAGAACTCCTAAAGCAACACAGGAATGCATGCTTGCATATCAGAAAGTGTGTTAGCCTTTGATGTACTTCTTCCTCAGTACGACTCATTAATTTAATAGCTCGTAACACTCCATTATGTTAGTCCAGCTATGACATGTTCTGTAGTGCATCTACAAAAGGTTATTATATAATGTTTACTTGGAAAAAAAAAGCTATATTTAAGCATAAGAAGAATTAGAAATAGTATTCTGCTATCTTTTAACATGTAAAAATTTTATTGGTCACGAATTTGTATACAGCTTTTGGCATAAAAGAGATTATTTATTTATTTATTCTTGAAATGGAAATGCTGAATATCAAATTTTTACTCAGGCATTTATTTCACTGTCTATGTGAGTCATTTATGGATTTGTCCCCAGGTATGTCAAGAAGTAATGACTTTCATTGAGAAAGAATAAACACTGATCACACAAAAATCAGTTTCAAAGAACTCAGTTTTTAGTGTCTTTTGAAAAACTGCGCATCAATACCTTCTCAGAAGACTCAGAAGAAATGATCCGTGCAGTTGATTTGTAAAGCTTGATCTTCTGTGGTCCCAGCGACCATTCCAGGCCCTCTTGGAAACTCAGTTTCCAGCAGTAGTTATTTTAGATGCCTAGATTTAACATCATTAGCAAATGATGTCTCCTATCATGCTCAAAACAACTTGATGTAATAGTGAGTAGGCCTCTCAGATGAATAAATAACACTGTTTTATTTCCTCTACTGAGAGCCACTGTCCTGTTCTGTCCAGGACAGGGTTAATTTTTGTGGTCGCCAGCAGCGGTCATGGCCAGGACCTGGGGTTCCTCTTTAGCCCCCCACCTTTTTTCCAGGGGTGGCAGGAACAGTCTCTCCTGTGGAGAAGAGGCTCCTGCTTGTGAGTGGGAATGGTGCCAGTTCCAAGGGGGCAGGAGTGTTGGGTAACACCAGTTCCCAGCTGGAGGGAGCAGTGGGGAAAGCGAGGCGGTCCAGCACTCTGTTGTTGGGGGTTTCCAGGATGGGCAAGTGTTTATTGTCTCATACCCTCTGGCAGTAATATTGCTGCTGGGGTTTTTCTTATCACTAATTCCACTCAATTGTTCTTATCTCCACCCATGACCTATACTTTCTGCACTTCTAATTCTTGAGGAGAAAGGTAAAGGCAAGAGAGAGGGGAAGAGGGAGGTGGGTAGTGAGTGAGCTTCTGTGTGGTTTGAAATTTCACTGGGAACACTAAACTGAGGAGTACCATTCTTAAACCATAACTGGCACTAAAGAAGTAGTACACCTTTTGAATCAAATTCCTAGTGCTTTTACACTATTGATTTTTCAAGCTTTTCCTGGAAACCTCTGACATATCAAGCTAAAATTCTTTTTTTACTTTATAATGCCTTAAAGGTATTCACAAAGAAACAAACTGCAGGAGTACGTTGCTTAAACACACTGCATGGTAAGGATGAATTAACATGTCTTGAATACAAAAGACCAGATTCATTCAAATCTCCCTGGATGACATAGGTTATCCAAAAAATGACACAAACATTGCTTCTCTTTTTGGGACAAGCATCTGTCAAACATCACCCTTCTAAAATCTACAGGGACATTACTTCAGCCATTTCCCATTGACACATCTTTTCTCTTTCATTCCTTTGAAATGCTTTTAGCAGGTTAAAATGGTTATTACTTCATCAGATGTCCTTGGGAGGGAGAGTAGTTGAAAGAATTCTTTGCATATAGAAGACTCCTACTGGGTAATAAATCTCATGCCTGAAAGCGTGGTTCTTCTGAAGAATGCCCCTAATGATTCACAAGCCTCCTTCAGGAAGATGGTGATGTGAAGGGCGAGCAGACCTAGGTAGCTTTATTGCCAACTGCACTCTACCCTGTCTAAAAACATTACAAACAGCAATGTTCATTTACATTGTTACAACCACAGGATTTATCTTTGTGTACTTCTATAACGGCTGGGCAGACTACCAATACTTGACTTGATAGCAGGTAGAACAGGAGTCAGTCATTAATCGCTAGCATCAGGCTTCTTAGGCAGTTGGAGACATTTTCATTTTAAAAAGTAAATATATTAACTTTTACATAGTCTATGTTTCTTTTGAATAGGGTATCCCAACAGGCAGGAATGAAGTGGCAGATGGAAGTGCAGAGTTTCTCTATGCTGATCAGTTTCCATTTTGTTTATACCATCTAATTAGCAGGAACGGCATAGATGAATGATTGATTTTGTCACCTTCATGGCTTCTGAAACTTCTCTCCTACATATCTGATAATAGTTCATACAAAGGTGGTCCCTACCACCAGTAGTGGTGGTAATGATATCCTTTGAGATCCCATCAGAAAGTATAAGTAAACAACAGTGAACTGTGTGCAAAACTAATTCTGAAAAGAGTCCAACCAATTGAAATTCATACCATAAAGCTGACGATAACTGTCGAAATTGAATTAACATTATGGTTAAACAAAAAGACAGAGAGTCTGTGCATATTTGAACTCCAGCTTCTACAGCTAGAAAGAAAGAGTATGGTGCCAGTACCATTTTCTGCACAGCTACCAGTGGCAGGCCTTCACCCTTGAACAATTTCTGATATAACCTACAGGTCTGCTGCTCTTTTCTCGCAGTACAACATGTTGCACCACCATATAAGTCTATCAGTAATGACCATATGGAATTTTTTGTGATCTCTGATATTCTCTACAAGCTCTTTAAACCCTACAGTGAATAAGAGATTAGATCCTATAAAGTGCAGTATTTCCTTAACTTTTTTTTTTCAGTTACATTTCAATATTTTTGAGAGCAGAAAATTGGCCAGAAGTACTGGTTGGGCAAGTGCTCTGTTGAGTTGTTGACATTTTTCCACATGATCAGAAATTAGTATGGAAAGACTCCAAGCTTTCTTCTGCTACTATGCCATTTCAGTGGTACTTTCTTTGATTTTCCCAAGAAATGTTTTCTTTCAGTTAATGTTTATGATTGACTTCACGATCTAAGCAGTACAGAAAATGTATTGAAATGTATTCTCCTTGGGTTTGGGTGTTGAGTCTAATTATGCCAACCAAGAAAATAAACTATTTTGCTCATGTGGCAGAAATCAATTTTTTATCACTGCAATTCGAAACTCCATTTCTTTCAGTTCAAGTTCATTATGAACCAAGCCAATCAGGTTTCAGTTAGCTAAATTTTAAAATCTTTGTATTTATCACTGAAATGTATCTGTGTGCCAATGAGAATTTCACAAAATACTACTTGTTTTATTACTTAAAGTATTGTTTTGTTATTATTTTTGAACACTGCTGGAAAATTATGCTGTGTGAATCATTTGATGTCTGTCTCTTTCACTGCTAGTGCATGTTGGTGGGTTTAGAGGAGAAGACATTATTACAGACACAATGGGATTTATAATTTTAGGGGGAAAAAATTACTAATTATTACTCAAATATTACACACAAGAACTCCACTGCTTTATGTGTCCATGTACAGTGTACACATTTTAATATTATAAGAATTTTGTTTCCACTACCCTTTTCCTTAAAAAGGGGAGTATTTTTTGAAAGTGATTAGATACATGAATCTAGTAAAAGAAATTATTCCTTGACTTATGTACAGGGCAGAAATGGGCAAGCTTACACATAAGTGCTCATGCTTGATATCTCAGTCACTTTGGGAGAGACTTCTTTTTACATTGGTACAGATAGACCTGTCTGTCTTGATAGTCTCAGTCTAAGTATAAACTACAGAGCTGATGCAATTTGACACCCTGGATTTCAAATTTGTATTTTTTAGTTTATTTTTTAACAAGAAAATAGAAGAGGAGAATGGGAAGTTCAATCACTGATGCGCTTGATTACTGGCACACTGGAATAATATGGAGAAAAATAAAGTTGTTGAACTGTAAAAATAGCTATCTTCACCACTAAGTAATTAATTTTTTAAGTGATCTGAAGTTATGATTATATTTATAAGCCTTGACATTTCTTACAGCTGGTTTTTATAGCACTTTATATACCCAAGAAAGATATCCAGCTGAAGATGACTGTCAAACAAAGATGAGGAAAAGGGGAAAAATTGTATTCAGTTTAAGTTTCTCCTACTATTAACTAAGGAAATAATTTCTTTAAGACAGTTTTAGACTTTCTTCATTTTCAGCTTCTAATCAGACTGTCTATAACACATGGCCAATTTCTTAAATTTGTTTCAAGAAAAACAAATCCTTGGGAAAGAACTGCAGAAATGATGTAACAGTCCAAGGCATCTGCAGATGGCGAGAGATGTTGAAGCATGAAAGTCCTTAAAAATAAAAGAAAACTTTCAGTCTAATGCAGCATAATGTGGCAGCCCATAGATATATTGAACTTAATGGGGTAACCAGAGTAAGTGAAATGTTGAACATCAATGTTCATCATCAAGTTGAACATCAATACATGAGACAAGCATGGTGTGAAAAAGGCCAGAAAGAAAAAATTGTTTAAAACTGACTTAAGAAATTAGTTTTTTCAAAATGTATAGGTAATGCATAAATAAGGGTAGAATTATGATGATAACTGCTGCTGGATCAAATAGTAAACTGCTGCTGGATCAAACCTCTGTAAATGCACTATCCTGACTTGGAGCACATGCCAATGAAAAGCATATTGAAGCCAATGACAATAATAGTGTCAGAAAAAAAGTTGCTTGTTAATCATCTAGGAAAGTTACAAAGAGAATTTTAGTTTTCAATTTTTTTTATTTTTTATTTCAAGTCAACAATTTGTTTTGTTAACATTTTCACTTGTAAATTGGATCCATCTTTGTACAAGGTTTAATGATTTACAATTTTGTTTTCAAATATCATAATAGCACTGTTAGAATTGCAACATAATTTAGATTACAAAAAAGAAGGCTTCTGACATCTATCTTCCCCCATTATATTATATTTATTTAACACATAGATGTAGTGAAGTTGTAGGCAAAGCTTTAGGTCTAAATTAGGAAATGGGGCTTACTTTTTGATCTTTTTTCCTTGATCAGAAATTTTAAAAATCGCACATTTTTCTCCTGGGCATGATTGAATTCCAAAATATGCTCCCTTTTGACAACTGTGAGTAAACTTTTAAGCTTGACAGAAAAAGTAATTGCTCTATCCATTTTAGTGCTTTACTTTATAAATAGTAAAATGCATGTTAATTCTGGTTTTATTTAGTATCACAAAGTGCATAGAGATGTAATGAAAACAACAGACTTATGAATGTTGTTTGAGCTGCACTTTGAGTTACACTATGTACTTACTATCTATATTATTTTACTGTTGCCTCCATCTGACTGATTCCTCCAGGCACAGCCCCAACATAAATATTAACTGCATTAACATGTTATAACTGTTTTTAAGGGATAAAATGATAGTGATGAGAAGTAATAGATGTCTATGCACAATGCATTCTACTGGAAGTCTCTGACATTTAATGGTAAAATTTAAGTACCTCAATGCTGAAAGTCAACAGCTGAAAACTCTTTAAACAGGAATTGAAGATTTAACACAATTGAAAGAATGGACAGAACTACAGGCCAAGCAATTGTACTGTTCTTCTGTTCTACCAAAATAATGCAGCCTATTAGATTTTATTGCCATTGTGGTATTCCCTTTGTAGGCCTTAAAGGTAAAAGGCCTTTGACAATTAAGTCTCTTTTAATCAATTTGATATAACATTTCTTAATAGCAATATGCTATGGATAGATTACACTTTATTTATAGTCTCCCCATAAAAATTACAAAAATTCCATTACTTAATAATTTGACTTTTACACATATTTGGGTAAGAAGGTGGAGGATTTGTTTGTTGCTATCGGTTTTTGAAAAAGACTTTAACAAATGTCAGTCTGAATTCCTCCTGAAAACACTTTCATTTTGTAGCTTACACAAGCAGAAGAAAACCAGGAAGTTTCAGGTGTATAGATAGATATAACTACTAAAAAATTAATACAGGCTAAGTGTAAACTAATTATCTTTGGAGTGAAAAGTAGTTATGAAACTGAGGCAGAATTTCTTAAGAACTTAATTACTGACTTCTGAGAGTTTTTCCAACAGCACAGGCTGGCAAACCTTTGTAGAGGTTTCCCAGACAATTAAAGAATGGGAGTAAGACAGAAAATACAATTCCTTTTGTATTTTGAAATCAAGTTTTCACTCAAAGAATCAATAACTTTGGTAAACCCTGAAAAAAATAAAGCCCTATGAAACTGGTTCTCTGCTATCAAATGTCAACTGAGTGTTGGCTGGTTGGTTGTTTTGTTATCTGATGAGTAACTTCATGACAGGAGATAAAACCTCCATTCTTCACTGCCAGAAAAAGGCTTCTACTTTCTGATTAATGTGGAAAGTTGCTGTGGAAAGACACAGTAGGATTCATCTTACCTAAGTTTAGCCTTCACAAAATGTCAGAATTGCAAATATATCTTCATTAAGCTAAGGTCAGGCATACCAGTAAATGCTTTGTATGAGTTCCTGGCACAAAGCATTTAGTGACTCAGCTGCAGCTACACTATAGTTAAAAGAAGCACACAATTATCTACTCTGAATTTGGGCCTGGCTGCCCTAACTATCCAGCTGCTAGATGAAGTTTACATTAATAAAATATTTGTCCCTACCCAAGGGCATTCTGAGTGGCCTGTATAAAGAACTCCGGAAAAATGAAAAGTAGATTTGTTCCTAGCAGGCAGGAAGGAAGTTGTCAGGCGGGAAGAGGATATGGACCTGTTTGCATGCAAGGGTCAGTATTTGGTTGCTGGATATTTCCTCCCTGTCCACACGACAAGAAAACCCTCAGTTTCCTGCACTGGACAAATGGCAGGAAAGGGTGTGAGAGTTATTGAATGGCATTATCATCTTATAGTTTCATCAGTGAGGAAGGCTGCTTACCAAAACTGAGAGCAAAGAACTGAATTTTTAGACCAGATATAAGCAGCTGAAATTGTTGAGGGGGTCTTTCTTAATTTCCTTAAATGAATTTAGTTAACATGCTGTGCCATTCTTTTCCATATGTTCATTCGTATTTCCCAGCTTTTTATTCATCAAATGACTTAAACTGTGTAAGGAACATACCTGAAGAATTGGAAATATCTACAGAAACAAACCTTAATGCCTCTGTTTCAAGCAGTAATGTTTAAGACTTCAAACACTAGCATTTTTAAGGAGCAGCTTCTTCGGTACTCATTTGTTTGTTGCTTTTGGATTTTTTTAAACTAAAACTGGTAAGACATTGAAGAATGGCAAATATCTGCTCCATCAGATTGCTTGTGTGATCATGGAGCTTACCAGACAATAAATAAAACAACTTGACCCTGGAAATATTCAATTCCTTGTTAAATACAAACTCGACTCATTCTACTCAGGCCAGAGAGGTTATTTGGGCAAGACAGAATTTTCCTGTGCTTGCAGGAAAGGTCGTATGACTAAACCTGTTAAGTTTAGTGATTAAGCTATCCCTCACTATTAATTTATTTGTGAAAAATTTTTCACAAATTTTTTTTTTCACAAATTTTTTTTCACACAACCACGACTGGTTCGCAGTCCTTTTGTTTACCCTTTCCCAAAACCTTATCCTTTTTCACACACTTACTGAAAAAATATGTTCAGCTGTGGATACAAACTCAAAATTGCACAGATTTGGTTTGTAGAGCAAATCAGCAGACACCCAAAATAGTTCAGGTCTGTTATTTTATTCTAGGCTTTCTAAACCATATACGAGTGGTGGGAGTATATATGGAACATGAAGTTATACATCTGATTTGAATTGCTGCCTGCAAAAGACAATGCAAGCTAATGTCTATTTTATAGCATTTAAGTAAAAAAATTATATAACTTAATAGAACAATTTCTTTGTGCTACTGGAGACACATTTGTGTTTACTAAGTGCTAGATTAGAAATTCTATATGGATTGGCTGTGGGACACAGCACAGTAAATTCCATAAATGCATTTTTTTCACACACACATGTGCACACATATGTGTATTTATTGCATTAATCTACATAATGGCAAACAGACTTCAGAAAATTATAGGAGGGGTCATTCATCTATAGCAGATGAGGCACAGCAGAAGCATGATGAATTGGTTTGTAGGCCCTGAACTGCAGGGACATAAATAAAGTGTCCTCTGGGCTACACTGGGGATCCAGTTCAAAAAATGGAAAAAAAATGGAAAAAGATGATGGAATAAAATTTATTCCTTTCTTTGTTGTTTGGTGCAGAGTTTTCTTTGACACATACCATTTAACTGAGAAATGTTCCTGTGCAGTCATAACTTTTAATGTGTACAGTATGATAAACATTGCATTTGCACCACTTCATCACTTCCACTGCTACTGCAATAATAAACAAGTTTTCTTCAGTTATTTTACAGTAATTAGTCTAATGTCACATGCAGTTTACATTTACATATAGGGCCAGTATCATTCATATTCTTAGAGAATCTTAAATATTAATAATGTGATGCATGATGGAGTTATTTCACTGGATAATATTAAGAAGATATCTGTGTCCTATTTTATTATCAATGTCATTGTATGATATCATGGCCCTTTATGCCACAAGCATACTAGGCAAGCCAGTTAATAAGAATTTAATTTATGGCACAAATCTTTCACAGCAAAGAAATTCCCTGAACCTCATCATACTTAACCGCTATATTCAGGATAAATTAACTGTGTCCTTAGATTAATAAACAGAAAACTCTAAATAAATTAGATATTTATTACTGTCTATGAGAATGCAATAGCACAGGTGTTCTTTCATTCAGGTGTAAATCCCCATGGAGAGAATTAGTCCTGAAGTCCTTCAGAGAAAAGGGAGAATCTGAGAATAGAGGGGGAACTCTCTTACTATTTTACTTACCATCTTAAATCATATCACAGCCATATTTCCTCCCCACCCTCACAAATCCAGTGGATAAACAGAAGATCTGGTATATCAAAGAGGCAGTAGCTGAATGCAATCATTGCAGCTTTAAACTTGCACATGCTTCCTTTCTATGCTGATAGCCTTCAAAGCTTCAGAGAGAGGCACAATGTTATCTTGGCTGCTACTCTGAAAATTTAACCTGGCTTTTTCATACTGGCTTGATAGGAAAGAGTACAGCAGGTATGAAAAAATTGCAACCAATTGTTTTGAAAAAATTGCAACCAATCAAAATCAAGGTAATCCCTGCAGCGAGCCCCGAATCTTTGGAAACTGACATAATTCACATCAATTTTGTGTTCTGACTCAAGTAGGGAGGTAAC